>NC_092864.1:19467910-19514912 GCF_032062135.1 Pyxicephalus adspersus | reverse complement strand
TCTCCCCCTTCCCTTTCATTAGGATCGGTTGTCGTCCATCGTCCGTGGATCCAGCAGGACGGTCGTTCGGACGATGGACGACACCGACTGTACACACGGCAGAGAAAAGTGTGCCGTGTGTACGTAGCTTAATACCCTCATTTAGTTTTCCAAAGAGTGTTGTGATAGTAGCACCTAACACTCTGTTTCAGACCACCTTCTTCAGCAGTATACACTAATATATAAAAATAAGGTTGAGCTATAACAGAGCAGCCAAAGGTTTGGGCCATGCAGGGTTACTTACCTTAATATCCTAGAGTTTACAGAGGTTCCTATTATTCCCCACTCAATGCAAAACTTTTAAACTGTTTTGACTTTGGCCTGAAGGTGGTTGGTGCAAACTATTGGATCATTCTTTATATATCTACACCACAGTACCTCAAGGTAATAAAGACCATCCTATCCTTTCACATTATTCCTTAATTGATAAAGGATACTGGTTATGAAGTTTAAAAAACTTGAACATAAATGGTTACATGTGCTAGGCAGAGCTGACATGAGTGTGAATAACTATAGCACAGGACTAGAAGTTTGTGAAAATGTCAGCCTATACAATTCTTACTGGGGTAATGGCTGGAAGTTACTAATGACATAGGCACAACCCTAGAACTGTATTTACCTACAGCCTTTTTATATAAAATGTGTGGGTAGGCTCTTATGATTTCTGAAAGCAACACTGTTTAGCTGGAAAAGATTTAATGTATGCATGAAGATAGAGACAAAGGGTATGCAACATTTTGTAGTTCAGCAGGGCGTCCTGACAATTTTCCTTGGGATTTTGGTCTAGCTAAAGCTTGTTGTTGTCAGCCCAAACATAAGCTGAGAGCACATTAGATTTTTACAAAACTACCCAGTATTTTTCTGTACTTGCAGCATTTTAAAAATGTGGGAAACTTTGAATGAATTGCACAGATACATACAGTTAGGTCCATAAATATTTGGACAGAGACAACTTTTTTCTAATTTTGGTTCTGTACATTACCACAATTCATTTTAAATGAAACAACTAAGATGCAGTTGAACTTCAGCTTTAATTCAGTGGGTTGAACAAAAAGATTGCATAAAAATGTGAGGGACTAAAGCCTTTTTTAACACAAACACTTCATTTCAGGGGCTCAAAAGTAGTTGGACAAATGACTTAAAGGCTATTTCATGGGCTGTTGTGGGTAATTCCTTTAATATGTCATTATCAATTAAGCAGATAAAAGGCCTGGAGTTCATTTGAGGGGGGGGGGGTGCTTGAATTTGGATGACAACATGCGGTCAAAGGAGCTCTCCATGCAGGTGAAACAAGCCGAGAAATTGCTACATTATTAGGAGTCGCAAAATCTACAGTTTGGTACATCATGAGCATGTACATCAAAGCACTGGTGAACTCCGCAATGCCAAAAGACGTCCACAGATCTGTCCAAATATTTATGGACCTAACTGTACATACTGAATATAGAGTTGTGCTCACAAATTTACATATCATGACAGAATTTGTAAGATGTGTACCATTCTTCAAAGAAAACATAAAGAAGGAGTGAAACACATTCCTTTACGTACAGGTTACAGTTAGACCTTAATTGAAAACTATGCATCAACTTTTGTGTATGCTATTAGCTTCAACATAAAGTAAATTCTTAATCAAGCGCATTTGGGTGAATTCAGTTATCATTATGATTTCAAAAATGGCACACATATTTAAGTGATAATAAGCTGCCTCGGAAAACACTTTTTTGCATAATTAGTTATATTTTCCAAGCAAGGGTCAATATATCTCAAATTCTGCCATGGTATGTAGACCTACATGTATAACTTTATATATTTTTATTCTGTCTTTTACATATATTTAAACAACAGTTTCTGTATTTGAGCTCAGAAACCAGTTTGGCCGCTACTTCATTAAGCCTCATCATGCCATTTCAGTGATTTATTCCAAAATACTTGAATAAATATGTATGCATGGATGATTAACCATTTACATGTTAACATTTCATGCATCCATCTGGGTTAAAAGGCTATCTTCCAAAAATACTCCCTAGGAGTCAAGTGGCTCAATTTAAAGGTCAGCGCCAAAGAAATGCAAATGTTAACGAAGTCAATTAAAACACTCTGCTTTCATAAATCTCTGCAGACAGGCTGATGTTTCCTGTATGGATTGCTCTTGTGTATTTTTTTTCGGAAGTAAAGACACAAAGAAGACACCTTATAAAATACACATCCTTAGTAAGCTAACCTAAGTGTTGCAGCTTTAAAAATCCTGGTATCTTCAAGTCACATTGAGCAGCACCTATAATTAGCTGTAATCCATCTTGGTATAAAAAAACGGCTTTGTTTATTGTCTTTGCTTGATTATCTCCCGTCATTTTATGTGACATCTGTGTACATGACTTGTCAAATCATTTGCTGTCATTACTCACATAAGCGTTGATTACACAAGTACTAGTCTATTGTCATTCTTCAAGGCGTCACATCGGAGGGTTTCAGCTTGTGCTTGGCAATGATCTTCAAATGTCCTCACATAAACATATTATGTAGAACACCTTCTGAATTCTGAATGGTTGTTAAAAAGGACTAAACAACACTTGTTTTATACTTTTGAAAGTTAGCCAATGTTAACCTTTCAAAGTTCTCAACAACAGACAAACATATAAAGGAGAATATCTAGTAGTAGTTAGTCACATTTAACTAGACTTGTTCTTGTAATGTTGACGTTTGCAGCTTTTCATGAAGGCTGCCACTTTAGCAACCTGGGAGGTGCTTAACTAAAGCAGCTTGGGAAGCTGAAAAATGTCCAAGCTGCTTCATAAATTCTTCACTAAAGTAGCTTCGGAGATTGCAAAATTTCAAAGCTGCTTTATCATTTCTTCACTAATGACGCACCTTGGTAGACTGCAAAATGTCTTCAACATTACAAGAAAATGTTTGGTTACAAGTGACCAACTACTGTTGCCAATGACATACCGATAACCTGGTTCAGCAAATCATTAGCTTGGAAGGTAATGTTTTGTGTTACTTAGTATGAAAAGATGATATACATTTATGAAAAAAAATCAGGGGAAAGTTTTAAAGTCATCTAGATCTAGAATGTGTTGTCACGTAAAGGAGATAAGTGTCATGTTGGGTAAAGTTTTATTATAAACTGTAAAGTATAAACCTCATCTAGGACTAGCAAGCCTAAAATGTAGGTGAAAGCCTATTATCACAGGTTGGGTGCTGGTAAGTAGTATTTGTTTGTTGCCCTCTTGGTAGACCTCCCAAATGTTTCTCAGGCTGTTGTAATTATGTAGTGGGAAGAGTTGAGCGTCCACCAAATAGAAGTTTATTGTGACTGTTTCTGGCAAAGATTCAAATAACAAGAACATGAAGAAGGAAGTAGCAAATACACTACATAGATCATAATAAAAGGTTTATTAGAAAACAGAAAGATGGGTAGATTGTGTAAATTTTCAAGTGAAAAATTATTCTAAAAAGATACTCTCATCAACCAGTGGCAACCACATAGTATCTGCCCAAAAGGTTCCAAGCATCTGCACTGGCCTAGAGTTGGGGTGTATTCTTTCTTTTTAGTCTCTTAAGGTTCCTGAGTCTTCTATAGCTCTTTCTAAGTTCTATAACCACCCGTCATAGAGAACAACTAGATGTATTTCATCAACAACAACTTGTTCTGCCCCTCCTAACCAAAAACTCTTGTGATCCTTCAAGTAAGGAGAATTTTTCCAGATGGTCCAGCCCACTAGACCACCACATTTTTCCACCAATATTTGTATCACATAATAAAGGAGAGCAAGGTTTGTACAATGCTACACAATAAACTTGCAATTTCAAGATAATATAGAAAAGGAAACACTTCTGTTTGATCAAGCCATTAAAAAGCATTGAAAAACGAAACATTTATGTGTTTTGTTGGCCACCAGATGCAGATCAGAAGTAGCTGGGAAATATTATGACTGGTAACCTTTTAGAAGATAAGACAAAACACCAAAATTACAAGGACATCCAACTATATCAATAAAAGCAAACATTGGATTAAGCACAAAACTCTTGAACTCAATCCTTAAATTTGCCTTGCAGAATAGAACAACTTGCTTAACTTGCTATTCACATAGATTATTCAATATGGGCTGGTAATCTGCAAGTCTTTTACAATCAATTCAATTAGTAATTTAGATTGATATTAGTCAGATGAGGAAACCATACATTGTTGACAGCTGTCATAGTCCGATGGCCAGATTGGTTGAGCCTTACTATACCCGGCTTTCACATTTCACTTTACCTGACATTCATATTCAGGACAGTTGAAATCCTTCCAATAGTCTACTATACCTGCCATCTACTACTATTTGTCCACTGCTATGTAATAGTTATATGGAGGTTATACGGAGGTTATTAGATGAAGCCACAGCAGGAACAAGGCATTCAACAAGTGTGGGGTACCACTAATTATTAACTGTTTTTTTTACAAGCATTACTTTGTTTATCAATGTAATTCATTTGGAAGCAGCAGTTGCCGTAAGTAATACAGCAATACCCCCCATTAAGAAGCAGAAATACACTGTTTTTGTTAAAGTCATGAATCCTTCCCCCATGTTTCATTTACAAGGGTGAGAACTATTCTGTATTCCATAACAAGGACTGAAAGAATTCAGGAAGTGTACACAGGACAGCTCCAAGATCATGACACAGTCAACAAGTATTATTTTCCACTTATCAGATAAATAAAAAATGTCCTGTTATTTACCAGATCAAAATTACCATAATCTTTAAAAAAAAATCTACAAAAATTCCAAATCATCCCCAAGAGAAAATACCCTTACCATATGATTTCAAACAGGTTTTTTGAACAATTGATTCTCTTTCTGTTTTTTCCTTTGGTTTTAATAGATATGTAGCTCAAATTCATTTAACACAACTTCTTTATCGATGTTGTTTGTTATTCCTACTTGAAAATTCAATAACCATTTTGAATGACGAAAAATCAGCTAAAGAAAAGATGACTGTCTGTGTTAAAAACAGCATGTAATTATATTGGGGCTGAAGAATAATCTGATTGGATTAGGAAAAATCGATTCGCAAAGCAAGCAACTTGCACTTTTTTTTGATTCTCCTAAATATATGTATGCAGATTCATCCACTTTACAGAAAATTATACAATTTGTGAATGATGATTGCCTGGATTTACAAGTGATATGACTCTTCATAGATCAGAAAGATCTTCACGAACATAGAAAGGTGAATAAAAAAGCGAGTCAGTGATTCTCTTGATTCAATCATCGCTATTAATAAGCCCCAATCTTCATCTGTGTGATGACAATAATAAAGTGTCAAGTTCATGGCACAAAACAATCAATTATTCCTTGTTTTTGTTTTAATGATGAATTAAAGAAAACAGAGCTGCAGAGATTTCTATTACTTAGGCTCCTTTCATACTTATTGTAAAAAATTATGCATTTGGCCTATGTGCATGGAAGAGGCAAACCTGCACTGCAGGTAAATGCATTTATGCTGTGGGATCTCCCGTAGCAACCGGGTCAGAAGACAGCAGTGAATCAGACAGCAGGCTCCTGCCTGTCTATTTATTAGTACTTTACCAACCAAAAGAAACAACTCGGCTGAGCAACTATATACCTTTACTTAGATAGTTCCTCTCTGACTAACAGTAAAGCAGTTTAGGCAAAACCAATGCAAGGCAGTCTTTAGATCACAAAACAAGCATGTTCCACTCACATATAATCGTTGCTGGTGCAAGGCAGAGCTCTGTTCCCCCACAGCTCTGGGAACTAACTGAACTGCCTCCTAAGCACCCCCCAGCTTGCAACACAGTGCTGATCCTCTTCCCTTAGCCACTTGCTGATCCTTCTCCCAGCCTGGGTCCCTCTGGCTCTCTCTCAGCCTGGATCCCTCTGGCTCTCTCTCAGCCTCTGACTGCTCACTCTCAGGCTGGATCCCTCTAGCTGATTACTTCCTCCTCTCCTTGCACCTGAGTGCAGGTGCATATTACGCCATCAGGATTGGGTTGGGCCAAGGAACCCACCATTTCACTCCCTTGGCCGGCTCCAGGGCTCTAAAGAACCAGGTTTCTTAGTCCTAGAAACCTACGCAGACATATCTACTCTCTATTCCCTGAATCCTTTTTAACATTTTCCCTGACATTCTTAGTGACACTCTGTCATAACACACAGTTGCATCCAGAGGAATAAAAGCAAGCATGTGGTCAAAAACAACTTAGTGATTTCTAAAGCTTAAAAAAATAAATAATTAACATTTTTCCCTTACATATAAGGGTTGTCTACTCTTTAATGTAAAGTGAAAATGTTGGGTTTAGGTCCGCTTTAACTAAAAGAATTTGGTGATATTTAACCCCACCAAGAGTACATAATCATGAGCAAGGACATTAAAAAAGTCAACACAGAAATATTAATTTACTAAATCAACTGAAATATCCCCTGCAAGATGATATTTCACTTCTCTCAATGAACAGTCTTTTTTCCTTTGGTAAATCAACCTTTTGAGGGAGTCATAATTTTTTTATAATATATTTAAAGGATAGCAAATTAAACTTTTCACAGATGGACATAGATGGCAAACAATGACGGGCTTATCTATTTCTTACAGAAACATAAAGAAAAGTTTGGACAGAAAAAAAGGAACACTACACCGCCATGAAATTTTGCAGAAAAGTATTTGTGGTACAATAAAATTTATTGGAGTTTTTTTAGGCAAAATTTAAATATCAAAACATGAATGATGGGAGAAAAAAGTCAGGGAACACTAAAACATAAGTGGTAGTGTAGGGGGGTATATCAATGTATACTCAAAGATAGGTAAAAAATGCTTACATCCAGCTGAAGCAACTAGTGTCTAGTATTGCATATCTATATTGCGGATAGTAGAACAGGAGAAATTACAACCAATACAAATGGAAAAACAAGGGAATCCCACGGACTTGGAGAATTGAGACAACAATGAACACATAATTTACCTGACAAGAAATTCTAATCGGGTTTTGATACCATTTTTTCACCATTATGCATACATAAGCTAGGATCTCAGATTCATTGGCAGATGGTGCTCCGGTTGATACTCTGTGATTTCAGCACCTGGTTTTATGGAAAACCAGAAAATGTAGGAGATGAGTGTCCATTTGAAAGAGTCACATATTTTTTTTCGTACAAGAATCGAAGTATAAAGGCAGACCTGCTTTATTATACTTTTCAGAGAGCAAAAACGTTGTTTCCATACAGGAAAGATGTTTTGTTCTATTATGGCTGAACTCTCGGCTTACCTAGTGTGTTCTTGTGCAGATTCCCACACTGAGAGGCTCAATAAAGCACTGGGCTACCGCTGTTTCTGAACAGACTGAGAGGCCAAACACCAAGTCTACAGGACTGTAAGATCAAAGACTAGAAGACATGCAGCTAGTGTTACTTTCCTGGCAGAGGTGAATGAAGTTAATGTATTTAGGGACTTCAAAAACTACTTGTGATAGACATAATGTTCCGTCGAATATAAAAAGAGATAAAACAACTTTGAAGGCTTATAAAAAGTACAGGAGAGCATAGACCAGAAGCCAAGTGCCTCTTGTCTTATAAACAAGAGCCATTTTTAAAAGGATGTAATGACTGGTTTCATCTTTGCAAAAAATACAAAAACAAAAATCAAATAACTTAGTGTTTTTAAGCATTAATAAAGGAAAGACTTTTTTTGTAATTGCAAAGTTCAACAAGTGCACATAAATGCAAATTATTGTTAAAAAAACTTCCATTGATTCAAAAATGTTTTCCAAAACTTTTCAGGTTTTCTTATCTCCAGGCTAAAATATTTTTTTTTCTTCAGAACTACAACCTACCCCTGCTCCCAGCCACTCAATGTTTTCTTAAAAAGCAAACAAAGCCATTTTTTTTTTACTAACATCCCCAATACATGTTTATCGTCAATACTTATTTGATTACTGGAGACCAGAGATCCAGTGGTGAAGTCCAGACTCAACAGGAGCTAGTCTTTTTAGGCAAGGGTGTGATAATTTATAGAGAGCCTAGAGAGAGAGGGTCCAAGGTCTGCATCTGTGAAGATTGCACCAATTGACAGCCAACGGTAGGTGTCCATATTACCAGGCAGTGATTTGGGCACAGGCAAAAGGACCATATCACTCTACGGATAGAAAGAGAGATGGTCCGAGGCCAGGCATGCCTCATTACCATTGATTTAGCTAAGAGTTTGGGTTGTTTAGGTTAGGATTTATTAACTTGTTGCAGATGTTATCATTTGTAGGGGGTATCATTTGTAGTGAGTGGGGCTCTTCAGATATGTACATAGTTAATTAGGTTGAAAAAAGACATAAGTCCATCAAGTTACCCCCCAGGGCTATAAACATACTAGAGGTCAGCATATCCCAGATAGAACCCTATATGCATAGTTGATACGGGGCAAGGCAAAAAAACTCTTATAAAGCATGAATACATTTGCTCAACAGAGCAAAGCTGTAGCAAAGTTTAAAATCTGAACAACAGCCAAAAATTACCAAATAAGAATAAACAGACCATTAAAAGGTACAATTACAAAACCAGATTTTGCTCTAAAGTACTTTTTCTCCAAATGATGTCCTGTGTATGATGGCCAGCATCATTCACTTTTCACTTATACTTGGTTACTCTGAGGTTAAATATTTGTGTTTTATAGGGCTCTATTTATAAAAAAAGGAATCCCACATCCCTTCAAATATTCACTGGTGAGAATAAATTACTGTAATTGAACCACATGGACCTGGAAGAGTACCTTGAGTGAACGTTTGAGGGAAATGTCATTATTCCCTGTTTTATTAGTAGAAACATTGTCCAAATAAAAATAATGTCTTACATTTACATGCACCCAATGCTGTGTACTACATAATAGTTTATTAATACTTTTTGATAGAGGTGTATGTATCCACCCAAAAAAGGAAGACGGGGTACTTGATTTTGAAGGAGAGAAAGCTTTTCCAAATCTGGGACAGTTCGGAGGTGTGCTTTCAGAGTCTCTGATATAAAGGATTACACACATTCAGAATACCTGACTTCACTCTAACTCATTTATGAGTAATTAGGACTATTGTACGAAAGCCAGAAGATTAGGATGACAACCATGCACCTAGCACTTTCAGTAGAGATCAGCAATGGCAGCATCAATATTACTACTTTTGGAACAGGATTATATCCAAAACAGAAATATCTTACCCCAGTCGGTTTTGTTTGCATTAAAAAAAATAAATAAAATAAAAGAACAAGCTGTCTGGCTATACAATGATTTATACAGGTAGGCATAAGATTTGGCAGGTAGGTTTGGATAATATTAATGTACACGTATATAGTTTTGAAGATTCAATGTAATTGTTATGATAGCAGTTAGAATCTTATGTCACCAGAGAAGTTACCCTTGAGATTTAGCTTTAACAAAGGACCTCAAACTGTTAATCTTGTGGCACCAAAAAAGCCCTGACACCAGATTCCCTGGGGAACATGCACTATTGATGGAGAAGTACTAGTTTATAAGAACACATTAGAAAACTCATTACCATATATTAAGTCTTGAAAAAGGATTTACAATGAAAAAAAAAGACTTTTAAAGAAAGTTTCACCTTTGTTCAATAATGCACTGTATTATTTTCATACAAGTTATTTATTAAGTTCAGGCTATTACAAATAACCTTTCCATCTCAGTATGCTGCCAGCCATTATTTCTGCAACTGCTAAAAAATACCATTTCCATTAAATGTTTCTATATTATAGATATTGCAAAATTCTTCCATTTCTATTTAGGATTTCCTCGAAGTCTCAAATTGTGTTTATATAATTGGCCATTTTCTTCTCCTAGCAGTCTACATTAATGTCCTTCTATGGAACTCAAACAAGCACAAGGGTCACAACATACTTGGCTGACCTTGAGGACATTCCAAGGTTAATGTGACCCTTAACATTACATAATTCATTTGACCCTGTCATTGCAAAGTGCACCATGGTGTATTTAACTTTGAAAGTGAATGTATGTCCTTAACAAGTAGAAAATAGGTTTTAGGAAAAAACTCTTACTGAACTATGTAACTACAGGAACTGTGGAGAAATTCATTCACAAAACTCACATCAAAAGTGCCTAATATGTCTACATTGTACTCAATTCAGCTCCTTCCGCGTCACTCCAGTACTGACTTGGCAATCTTTAACTATTACATTTTATAAATTCCATAAACTTAAAGGAGATAACAGATATATGTGGGGTTGTTTTAAAGCCCCTGTTAATTTGTACAATCCAGTCCCAGATTGACCTTTAAGGGGATTATATACATCATTATCATCCTCTGCTTCTCATAATTCTTGTTTACAGACCTGGCTGGTTTCTCTTCTCCTTGGAGTCACATGTTTCCAGTCAGCAAACAACATTAATTTTTCTAATTGCAAAGTTTTAGGTCTGAGCCAATGGAGCAAAGAGACCACTGCTTCCCCACAGGGAGCAATGGTTCTTCTGCAGCATGCTGGCAGTGACCTGGCTTTATTGTAGGCTGTGCTTTTTTATCATTAATATTGTCTGGTCTTCTCACATTTGTAATGCTGCCAACATCCCAAATATAGATTGAAGAATACAAGAACAAGAAAAATACAGGACTTTAACGGCAGTGGATTTATAAAAAATTATCATATACCTTTTATTTCCTTCATTATGAAACAACAGTTAAAAAATATATATGCCTCTTCCCTTATACCAAGTGTCAGAAAGAATTAATCAACATTTTTAGCATACATGGGCTAGATACATTGTACACATTACAAATGATCAGATAATCCGACGCGTTTCGCAGACTATGTCCGCTTCCTCAGGGATGTAATTGGTACAGCTAGTAGGTGTATCAGCACAAAGGATGTTGCATTCACCGGTGTCACACATTTGGTGAAACAGAGGATGGTGGTTCTACTTACAATTTAAGTGCAAGTCCGTTTATAGATGGAATCATATGATTGAATCTAGCTTTTGGAGATAAATATTTATTAGCACTCCATAATGGAGTGGGTATTACCAATAATATCTGGAGAAGTACTGAATATTGTTGTGGAGAACATATATAGGACACCGCCATCTCTATGTGTTGTGATTTTAATTCTGCCTTTTGTCTACCTTAATACCAAGAGAGTAAGCATACTGGTGAATGCAACATCCTTTGTGCTGATACACCTACTAGCTGTACAAATTACATCCCTAAGGAAGCGGACACAGTATGCGAAGCGCGTTGGATGATCTCACCAAATGTAATGTGTACAATGTATCTAGCCCATGTATGCTAACAATGTGAATTAACTCTTTCTGAAACTTGGTGTAAGGGAAGAGGCATGTATATTTTTTAACTGTTGTTTCTTAATGAAGGAATTATATATCAAGTATATGACAACTTTTTATAAATCCAATGCCGTTAAAGTCCCATATTTTTCTTGTTCTTGTATTCTACAAGGCTGTGCTTTTTTTAATAAAATTATTGTTTGATGTACCTGGAATGTATTTAGCTAATATACCCAAAAGCTCAACCAAGCTTTAAGGATATAGCAGCAATTGGGGTGTACTGCACCTGAACCTTTGGAGAAAGGGAAGAGAGACACTTTTTAGCCCATGTTGCAGATCATAAAAAACTGGGATTTGTCATATCACAGCAACTTTTGCTTCATATTAGCTTTTCAGTATAGCAAATAGAATAATTTAGAGACTGAAAGAACACTTTGAATAGTTACATAATACAGTTTTATAGAGGTGATAGCCACCCAAAAAGAAGGAGGAAAATAGACAGAGGAATATACTTCTAAAAGAAGGACAGTCCCTCTAAATAAAGGGCAGTTGTAATATATTAAAATATGAGGAACACATTTCTTTCTTCTTTGTGAGCTTTCCTCTTGGTTGGTTTATAGTAATTTTCAAGTGAAGATCAGTATCATTCTTTAAAATATAATAGGTAAAGATGATTTATGGTTTCTAATAAAGAATTGTGTACTTGCTATTTGCTATTATTTTAATATGATTTATCATCAGTTAGAATTTAACAGATATATATTGCATTTTTCATGACATAGCTCCCATTTAGCTGTTTCCTAATTAAAGCTGAACCCCAGCCCTACCTTTAGTATTTAGTTGTCTTTTTTACTAAAAATCCTGATTCTAGTGTGCATTAGAAGCTTCAGCAAGTCTGACAGTACTGCTTCATTTCCTGGCTGGAGGACATTCAGCATTTTTCAGTTGTTTCCTCCCCAGTTATATTGTCCTTGGGCCACCCTCCTGGATTTCAATTAATTTATTCATAGAGGTTTGGCATCACCTGTAGGCATTAACTAGGGACCTGTGAAGGCGGACCTATCACCACAATTTTTACTTTATATAGAAGGGTGGATAACCCTTCTAGATAAAATGAAAATGTGTTTAGCTTTTTTAATAAATTATTTTTTTTTTTTTAAAAAGGCAAGCCCCCCCCCCCCCCCCTTTTGCATGGGAGCACAGAGCCTCCTGGGGTAAGCAAGTCACAAAAGTCTTGGGCATGCTCCTTCTGCACATGTTATTGAAAAAAGAAAGATGCTGTTCTCACACATGCGCAGATCTGCGCTTTATTTTTTTTTTTTAGAAATACAGCGGTATACGCCACCCAAACTTGCACCTGTGCAGTGTGAAATCAGGTGACGTAGGCAGAAGAAGGAAGAAGAACGATGAGGATGGCAACACCTGGCACATCCACTGCGCCAGGACAAAGCAAGAGACCAAGATGATACTGGACCTTATGGAAGACAGCTCCAGGGGGATCGATGGATCTGTGCAAGTAAAGGTAAGTTTTTTAGTTCCGCTTTAATGAAAATGCCTATTCCTTTCAACTGGCATCTAGTAAATAAAGAATTTGGATATTTTTATAACTTGGTCTTCCAAGAGCCATCCTACTGCTTAAATCAGAGATGAAAAAGAGCTTCTTGTGGCTTATGCCTAGAACTGTTGCAGATTTGTATCTTTTTTTTACATATAGATGAATAAATGAGTCAATTGTGCCATGATTATTTACATATATATGTGTGTGTGTCTCTCTAGGTGTAATTGACCCAGAATCTTCTGTGAAAGGCAAGACAAATCTAATTTTCACAAACTTAAACCATAACACGCTTGCATTACCTCTGGTATTTTATGAATGCCAGGATGCCCAAATAGCATGTAATTTACAACAGCAAACACATTTGCATTCTAACATCTTTCTCCCTGTGATGACTTGTGAGTGGTTAAAAGAATAATTGTACCGCTGCTATTGGGAATAGAAAGGCAGCGGTTTAATAATTGTTTAAATTTACTCGCACACCGCTTAGCCTTTAGAAAACAAAGGCATTTAAAAGATTCATAATTGTGGTTTTAAGTATCAGACAGCAAATGGCCTCCCGAACACTAAAGTTTCAAAGTGGGTTGACTAATTTGAACAAAAGATTCCCTTGTCTCAGGAGCTCAACGGGTTTGCCTTTGATCTTCCACCCCCAAATCAACTGGGACATCACCACTATTAAGTAATACACAGATCTGGAGACAGGCTAGCCTAAGAATAGACTATGTTTACTGCTTTGCATTCAAGGCAGAGGGATGATGGGTGGCATTTTATTCCTGAGGTGCACAAGATCAATACATTATGCACGCTTTGCGGTAATGATGTGCCGTGCATAAATGATGAAATGTCACTGTATGTCGAAACAAAAAAGTGGCCTACAGGCATTTTTGGGAGTGAGATGTTCCTTTACGCAGAGGTCCTGTCGGCGTAGAGATAGACTGCTCAGCATTGCTAAATCCTTGGAACATATGGTGCATGAATTATACTCGAAGCAGAAAATGCTTTTTTGCTAATTTCTATTCACTCGAGAAAGTCCTCTTTCTGGTAATATTTACACTGGCTTCATTATTGCTCATTATTAGGGAGTATTTATAGCACATAATAAAAAAAGGTTACACAGCCTGTGCACAGAGCACTCATTCAGCAAATATCTGTTGGAAATCTTGCTACCTTGTTGTGCATAGGTACTGAGTTTTTATTAACACCAGGGACAGTGTCTTAAAAGAGCCTGTTCTAACTGTGGTTTGACCGACTTTCATGTAGATATTCCAGTTTCCTTCCATGCATTAAAATATTAACTGATATTTATAAATAATGGGAAATTACGCATGATCCAGGTAAGAGGAGGAGACAGAGGAAAATAAAATAAAAAAAAAAAAATCACTGGACATTGGTTTATAGGATTCTTCAAAAAAGACATACTGGACCAATGTTTCTCAACCTTTTTATCTATATCCACAGTATATTGGGGCAGTCACTAGGAAGAATGCCTCCTACACTGCTGGCCATTAGGATGACTGACACCCTTATAAATAGCCAAAAAGATCATTTGAATGTGAATCCAAAACCTAATTGTTTAGGGAACCCATAGCACCCTCTAGAAGAACCCTTGGGTTCCACGGAACCCTGGTTGAGAAGCACTATACTAGACTATTGGGGTCTTGAGCCAATATGGACCAATATGGAAGGTTATGAAAGGCATAACTAAGTCTAAAGGCAGGGTGATGTCCATATTATTTAAATAAACCATATTTGATTCACTACAAACCCTAACCAAATATGATCCAGATTTGGCATCTATTACTGAAACCCTACAACCACAAACTAAAAAAAGTTACAATAAATGATTCATCTGCACCCATCAAAAATCTTGCTTTGGAAACAATATAATACCTAATCTTGTGCAAGCCTACCAAACCGAAAAAAAGATTTTAGTTGTTTAAAAAATTCAAAAAGTTTTTATGGACTTAATTTTGCAATTCATAACAGATCTCAAGCCATTAGAGGTTATATACTGACTACTGTCCACATATGTTTTCCAATATTAAAATGTAGGTTTATCATCTTTTTCCTTTTCAAATCAAAGTGAAATAGTAACCTAGATCTACAAATTTAGCAGATGCAGATTTCATGATTATCTTCCATACACCTCTTCAATAGGAGTTGCCTAACTGGCCCCGAAGGAAGTCTCATTACACAGTTGAATATTTTTTAAGACACAGTTGACTTCCTGTTCAGTAATTTTACAGAAGAAAACTGCCAACTGTCATTCATGACTTCAGTTATCATCTGTCTTGTCTTGAGAATAGTTCTATAACGCCCCACAGCCACTAATTAGATTCAAATGTTGGTCCCCAGCTGTCATTTTTCTAGTGTTTGGTGGCTGTGGGGCAACACAGAATGGTTTTTGTAGAATACAAATAATAAATAAGCCCATTTGTTGCCTTCTTTTGCCTCCAGACCTAGCAGGAATAGAAAAATAGGCTTCATGGCAAATGAAACAAAAGTTACATATCTGATTGAGTACACAATGAGAACTTTTATATACATGTGTGATTTATTGATAGCTTTTTCCCATGTTGCATATTTTTTTTTTTAATTGTGGGCACTTGCAATTCCTGATTGCCTCCTAATAAACTGTGTATTTTAACAAACATATATTCATGGCATTTATGGAAGAACAGTTTTCTCTGCCAGTATGCAGGAAACTGCCATTACCAATGTATTTCTGTTTGAAGTGAATGTGAACCCAAAGTGTGGAGTGGGGAAAGCTTAGATTCCCAAACTCCATATTAGAGTTTTCCCCAGCTATCCTAAAGACAACATTTTACGAAAGAAGAAGGCAGGGAAATTTTCCCTAAATGGAAGAGTTAGTAAGAATTAGACAGAAATTTGGTTTTGGCTTGACATACTAATTGTATGAAAAGAAATATACATGTTGTAAGTGAGAGAGGTTGTCAGTGTTGACTTAAAAAAAATGGGACCTTAAAATAAATGAAATGAAATGGATCCTTTAAATTGGATATCCTAGGCTATTCCTAACCAGTAGACAAGCCTGTAAGTACCAATTCAGCAGAAAATTGTCCCTGGAAGTTAGTTTTAGATGTTTTAACTATATTAATAATAATATCAGCAGGCTTGGTGTTATAAAATGTCACAACTGGAAGGCAAGAGAGTGGTGTAAGCAAGTAATTTTCATTAAAATCACCAGCCAAAAGTAAGAGATAACGCCAAGGTAAAGCATTAAAATCTTGCCTGTTTATACCAAAGTCTCCTTTTATTAAGTCAATAAATTGCAGTCTAAATCTTTCCCATGTCTTTCACAGCCTGTCATAATTCAGCTTATTACTACTGCGCAGTAAATGAAGTGATCTACAGTGTGCTTTTCACATAAAAGCATAAGCAGAGTGTATAATTATATATACCAATATTTTATTACATATACAAAGCCCTTAAGGGAAATGGAAGCGTGCCTCTATTAAGCAGAAACGCTAACTATATTTATAATAGACAAGACTTAAAAGAGAATCAGATCACAGGCATTGTGGTAAATAGATTTCGCAGGATGTTGCTTGCTGGTATTTGTCTTAAATAATTAATATGTAATTACTGGTGTTTTCTTATCAAAGTAGAGTTGCACTTCAGTTTTTTTTTTTTTTTGCATTTGACAATTTGGTAGATAGAATCATGCATGCAGGCAAACCACGGAAGAGGTAACTAGGTTGTATATACAGTATTCAGTAAATACTGTACATACTGTTTACTGTTCAGTAAATATATAGTTTGGGGTATGTCAGAAAATAAACCCCCCTCACTAATATCTCTGATTTTTTTTACAAATTCATTTGAATAATACCTGGAAATTGTGCCATAAAGATAGTAGTTCAGACACTTTCCTGTTATGAGTTGACAACACTAAAATACCTAACACAATATGCCTTAGGTTTGGCACCTGTGAACCCCTGCAACAATAAAATACCAGGACAGTTCTATTAAATGATCTATCCGGCCACCAAAATTACATGATTTCCCAGTTTCTCTTTTACCCTGTCATGATGCCTATTACACAAACATTTTCTGCCATTGTCACCATTGCTGGACCGCCACTAACAACTACCAGCCGATAGTGATGCACCAACATTTATTTACATTGAACAAGTTAACTTTATTCCAACAGCAAGTTTCTTAGGTTCCATTAGAACTGAACTAAATGTGCCAAATTGGAATGTGAAAAGCAACATTACATGTTGAAGCTCATCATTTTGTGCAGTGCCAATGCATAGAATGGTACCCCAAATTACAAATACAGCAGGGTATTTATACCCTGATCTAATACCCATATGGCATTGTGTGCTCCAATAATACAGTTCCACTTTGGATCTGTTGCTTTGTATTTCCAGCCCATTTCAAATTTGCCACACTTTTTTCCTTACTGATTTTGCCCTTCTGCACTGTTGTCTTGTCAATTGCAAATCCAGACACCCTATTGAAGACTATAATGGGGCACCATCACCGTACATAGCCATTAAATGTCTATGAATATTCGTGGTATTGTTGCCCTCCTTCGACAGGAACCATGAAGTCCATTTCTATCCGCTGCACCAACGTAGATCTGGATGATGTTTTACTTGCCTCAATGTTCACCACATTGATGCTACTCCATGTGTATCCTATACATTTGAACTTATGGTAATTTGTAAAAAAAAAAAGATAAATTTGCACACTATGCAGGGTAACAGGGTGACAAGAGTAGAAAACTTTGTGACCACATGGATTTTAGTGACTCCATGCAATAACACTTTATTTGAGTTTGTACAATCCCCCTTTTATGTTCTCAATATTTAACTAATTTTACCTAATCAACAAGCCTTTTGTTAAAAAACATATTTCACCTAGAAAAACAGTGCATTGTTTAAAACCAGAGTCAGCTTCCATTGAGAGTGAGACATTCTTCTCAGTTTCTCATATTTTTTCTGTAACAGCTTGATGCTTGAACTCCAATGAGCTGTACTTGGCCTTCATTCACAGCTCAACAATAGAATCAGCCTTATAGTGGTGCTTTGACAGCGCTGAACACTTTGACAATGGTTAGATGTAATATCTAATAGCAATTGCGTACTGTCAGCTATGCATCTGTAACCTTAATAAATATTCCACCGTGGTTATCTGTGCTGTGTGATGTGAAAACGCAATATGTTAATATCAGCTTGGCTTTTACATGTAGTATTTTTCTGGTTATATACTTTATTCACATTACGCATATCCTTGAATTCCAACCTATGTCTACACAAATATAATCAGACCACAGGAAACAAATGCCTGTTGGCAAGGTTAGACCAAATGTTAGACTCGAAATGGCAAGTTTATATAAACTTCCATACAGACACTACAAAAATGAGGAAACCTATTATTGCTCAGAAGATTTCAAGGATTGTGGGATTATGTAGTTGTTACTGCCATTGCCGTTTAAAAAAATATCAGGTGCACATAAAGATCAATTCTCTATCTATTTGCTATGCTTCAAGAGTTTTATTAAAGCAAACCTGGTAAAAAGAGAAATGAGGAAGCTTCCATTGCTGAAAGTCTTTTTTAAATGCTGGTTGCCTGGCTGTTTTTGATTAAACTTTAAATGAAAAATGTTTTCATTCATAGAACATTAGTACCAACCACAAAAAAAGGGGTTTTGTGGCAAAAAAGTCAAGTAAAAGTCAAGTAATAGGAGCAAGTGGACATAAAATAATAAACTTCCATAAAGAGTTCAACTTTCGCATGCAAGTGAGCCAAGTAACGATCTGCCTGGCCATGGGATTAACCCCAGCATACTTTGACTAAAATATACATTCACCTTCGATGACTTCTTCTGAAACCTTAGGCTACTTTCTTGAACTAATATCCATTACCCTTCCAAGCCCTTTGACTACAACCTGGAACCATGTTTCATGTTATCAGTCTTGACCTCCCCTGAAGAATCCATTAGAGAAAACGAGTCAGGCAGTGGGACTTGTTTCCTTGTTCTTTAAATAAACTACTTATCCTCCATTAAGTGGGGTTAACATTTCATGAATGTGGTACTTTGATTGTTGCAGATGAATGTGTGTGGGGAGTGGACAGAATGGCCAAACAATGAACCTGATGTATTAAAGCTCTTCGGAACTATCGTGGGAGAAACTGGGTAATCCAACATGGATGAAATGGATTTCCTAAAAATCATCTGCTATTAGTTGGCAAATGTTTTCAATCCATTCCATTTCAATCTATCAATCCACTCCAGAATTGTAGGATCACCCTGGTTCTCCCATGATAGTCTTATCTCTTCCCTTCCCTATCCTTCTCTTCCTATGTCTTCTCTTCATAAGTCTTCTCTTCTTTTACTATGTCTTCCTTTCTTTTCCTATGTCTTCTCTTCTCTTCTCCTGTGTCTTCTCTTCTTTTCTTATGCCTTCTCTTCTCTTCTTATGTCTTCTATACTTCTTCTATACTTTTATTATGTCTTCCTTTCCTTTCCTATGTTTTCTTTTATTTTTCTATGTCCTGACTTCTTTTCTTGTGTCTTCTCTTTTCTTCTTACGTCTTCTCCAGTGTTGGAAAGCTTTACTAAATCAGACCTGATGCAACTCTAATAACTGCATTTGCTATTTTACCTTACAAAATTTTAACATAAAATATTTACAGATATAAAATTTGCATAGATAAGATTTGTACTTGTTCCGATATAGTTAAAAAGGATAATTGTTTTTTCCTAATAATTGTTTATCGATTCTTCACCTTCAAACTGATCTCCAGTCAAACAGCTACATACAACAATATAATACATGTAAGGAAGTGCAGTAGGTTTGTCTTCCAAAGAATTGATATATTTGCTCATTTAGTCCGGAGATTTACATAGTTCTGCCACACAGTAGAGCTCTGACAAGGAAGGTGCCAATTTTCTTTGTTAAAGTTAATAAACACAAACTTGGCTAGGTTTTACATTACCCATTAAGTGGTTTTTACAAGCATTTAAAAAAAATACAAAAATTATGTTAAAAAAAAATAAAAAGTTTCTTGATCTACAACAAAAGACAATATATCATAGATATCAGAAAAACATCTCTTCACAAAACCATTTACTTTTAAGATTCCACTATCAATGCTGCAATAATACAGTGTTTACAAAGGTAATGTGGTTATGAGGAATATATTCCATCCATGTAAGTAATCAATCAGCAAAGTAGTGGAGCAAACACAACACGTTTTGCAATAGCTTTGCTTCTTCGGGAGTATTATTCGTCCACAATAAAATTGTAGAATGTGAATAGCATGGACTGAGACAGTAAAATCATTCAAATGGTAAATCAATAGGAGTTTGTTGGTCCTCTCTGTGTCTTTGTGGGTTTCCTCCAGGTACTCCAGTTTTCTTCCACATCCCCAAAAAACATGCAGTTATAGTAATCGGCTTTCTTTCAAAAATTGTCCTTAGACTACAGTAATGACATATGAATAATACATTAGATTGTGAGCCGCTTTGAGAGATAGGTAGTGATATGACAATGGAGTTTGTAATGTATTGCATAATATGTTGCTGCTTCATAAATACTATGTAATAATAATATTAAAGAAGCATCAAAGTAAGAGATCAGCTACATTCGGTAATGTTAAGGCAGTGTATCTTCAAATGGATGGAGTAAGTAAGTAAAGGTGTAACTTCTTCTTCTCCAGTCCAGAATAGATAGGCAGGGGACTTGTAACTGTTACCAAACTTAGAGTAACCAAACTTACTTGTAACTGTTACCAAACTTAGAGGGTAGAGTAACCACTAATGACTACTGCTGCAAAATGGTTGTCAAATTCCAATTTATAAAAACACAAAATTGATTAGGTTTTACAACTGCCACCCACAAGCCACATATGAGCCTGATTCACTATGAGCTGGATGTTGATATAATCTGTACGCCTATCTATATGAGAAAAGGCGAATATACAAAAATGGCATTTTTAGGCACCTTGGTGACATTTTAAATCTGTTTGATATGAAATGTCTCAAAGGTGCCTAAAAGAATCTTATATTGGTATATTCTCCTTTATCCATATGGTTAGTTTGGGATCGCAGCCGGAGACTAATCTCAAATCAGATTTACGTACTTACACTGCTTGCACTAAATTTAAAAAAATATATAAAATAAATGATATATTAACTAGAGCTAAATAAATGAATTATTCTAGCCCCAGTTCTGTAATCTATAACATTGCCATCATAATACTGCCCACACAGGCTTGGGGACTTTTTTTGCCAGGCTGTGTATATTTCATCTGTGTATGAGCAGGTTTCTCAGCATTCATTTATTTAAAATAACCTGTAGCATTCACACTGCACTTTATTGTAGTGAACCTCCGCAACACTTTACATAAGGCTGTTGTTCTTTACAATGCCTTTTTGCATAAATGGGTCTGAATTTAATTACCTGGTCACTAATGTGAGTCTGAAAAACAAAGAAACACTTGAATAATTTTTCCAATTTCTCTGTAAACTTCTTCCAACTTTTAGACAATTAACTAGCTGGAGTCCCATGGGTATATAAGGCTTCTCATTACATGTGAATAATTTAAAACAAATGCAGCCTCCTTGTATGAAATATCAATGCCTGTCCTACAGTGCTGCTTTATTTTAAATGATTACACAATATATTTCACGCGGTTCAGAAACGAGGGCACAAAGCTATGAAAAATTACAGGAGTGGCGGCTGGACAAACTCCAGGATCAGAACAAAGGAGATCAACGAGAACTCTATGGATGATAAAAAGTGAACCTGTAATAAAAGGGAAAACTGTATGCTGTATGGGAAGAGACTTGGAAAGAGAAACTCAGTACTTGCTTCAAGTCATGGTGTAAAGACATAAAGACTCCTGGGGGGAGTGGGTACCCTAATAAAGGGGTTATTTGGGTGGTGGTAGTCAGACTTCATAGTTAGGCTTAAATAACACATATAAGTTTTGTTTCTCCTCCAGCCTCTGACTGGACAGTGAATGGGGCAACAGAGGACTGATGGGGTCATCTCTTTCATTCTGCACTCTTGTTAGAACATGAGCAATACAACACCACTGACTGTCTGCTTCTGCTACTTCTTCCTCTCCCTATCTGGGCTCTGCTGTAAAAGTAAATACAAGAGGCTGTAATCATTTCGAAGCATATACTCGGATATAAACCGGTTTGAATACAAACTAAAAAAAAAGGCAAAAGCAGCCATCACTAACACTTGAATTATGATCAACAGAAATGCTGTTACATATTCATTTCTCTTACATTTTACATTTCTCATTACTTGCATGGTAGCATTTGGACTAAGAGAGGGAGAGACATCATTCAGGTTCCATCTCATTCACATGTGCTGACAGTAAACATGCGTAGATATATAAATATAGAGAATATAATGAGAGGAGCAGAGAGCAAACCTCACATGTGCTAATGCTCCTTTGTTATCCATTGGAGGCATGTTTGACCACTGTTCTTGACTGTACAGCATAGAATAGATTTGTTTGTGCTATATGCCACAAATCTAGTTGCTTTTGGCAATCAATCAGTTATAATTTAGAAATGACGTAATAAAAATGTGCTACACTCCATCCAAGTATAGTGTGTTATGTTGTTATATCACAAGACACCTGTGTGTCAGAACACCTTACAGGTCACCAAAGCACGCCTGAATATGTCGGCTTCCAATATCCCTCATTAAGTACTCCATGTACATTACATAACCCTGGCAGTGGGCCAATCTGCAGTTTCATTCATGTTTTTGGCAGATGTGGATTGAAAGTGTCCTGATTGAAAATGTTACATCCCATTGACTTTAAGGTCTCGATCACTCATATTTTTGGCATAAGTAAATGTATATATACACAAAATGTGTAATCAGGCTGTGGCTTTACAGTAAAGTTCATATTCTAACATTTTCACCCAGCACATTTGCGAAAAAGACCCAGTCACAAATTTAAATATCTCAACTAAAAGTATAGAAATATATTTTATGCTAAATACTTATTTGCAGAGTTTTTTCCTTCTATCATTTTTTATTTATCTGTCGTGTTCCTTGTATGTCATAGCCCTTTCTTCTTTTCTTCTTCTGTTTATTTGCTGTCTTTGGTGGCCAAGCTTCTCCACCCTCCCCTCACCTTTCTACAAAACCTTTCGTGTTGTAGTTGGGGAAATAACAACCTTTCTGAGTTTTACCCATGAGGAACCCCTTAACTAATGTTCAGGTGTTTTAAAAAACCTGCTATAATTAATCAATGGGAAAAATGCAATGTTTGCAAGTGGAAACAATGCCCTAAGGTGGGTATTATGCTGAAAAGGTCTTAGGTTTCATCCAAATGGCTCTGCCAAGTGATGTTGACCCTGAACCTATGCAGGCACTTTCAAATGGCACGCCTGTCAGCCACAGCTCAAGAAACCTCTGGAAACTTCCGGAGAATACTAGGGTTCCTCTGGTTGAGATTGGCTGCCACTGAACATTACTTAAATAACAGTTCTGATTTCAATGGGGCTGCTGGCATCACATTCAGGTCTATGCGTTCTGTGTGAAGGGTATTACTCACTTAAAGTTACAGGTTCCTAAAAGAGCAAACCCCTGACCTGCCAGTACTTACCTTTGTCTCACTCAATTCTTTTCCACTGCTATCCATTCAAGCTTTTAAGAAATATCTCTGGTTTTCTGAATATGGGGGCACACATGAATTTCTTTCCTTATTCCAGGGATGCAGTATTTTGGCTAGACAAGTAAAGAGAAGAGGTAAGAATGTCCTTAACCCTGTGTAAGATGTGAATCAGTGAATGAGAATTTGTTGTATAAAAGGGGCCTGGCTTGGAAATACATTAAAAAGGAGTGATTGGGAATCAAGGTTCTAGACTCTTACAAATTCATCAAGGACACCTTTTGCCAAGGTTCAACCAACATCACCTTCAAACTGTCAGGCAAGAAGTATGGTAGGTGAGACAAGACTATCAAAGGTGCTTGTGAAAGCAGAAAACAAGCAAGGGCTACCATACCAACATGAAAATCTTTTATTATATTTTGAATTGAGCTCCATAGAAAAAAAATGATATTGTAATGAAAATGTATAAATATTTTAAAACATGAAATAATTGTATATGTACCGTTTTACATGCCAGAAAATGTATATTATGGACCACATCTGCCAGGAGCATAATTCTGCTATTTTCCGGCTTAGCCTTATTGGTTCCTGGGTCTGTTTCTTGGGCCTGCATTTCTGTCGACTGAACATAGGCTGAATCCAGACTCCATCCTTTCCTTCAGTCTTGCACAGTTGTACAAGCTCCTC
Source organism: Pyxicephalus adspersus (assembly GCF_032062135.1). Classification (NCBI taxonomy): domain Eukaryota; kingdom Metazoa; phylum Chordata; class Amphibia; order Anura; family Pyxicephalidae; genus Pyxicephalus; species Pyxicephalus adspersus. The sequence continues at coordinate 19,490,719 of NC_092864.1, read as the reverse complement.
TCCTGGACTTAAATAGCATACTGATGTAATTGTGCACTATGAGATTTTCACATTCAGAAGCAGCAAGATGGATAAAATCAACTTCATTTGTGGCTGGAGGACATCTAACATAATCTAGCTGTTTCTTATCCAACATTACAATTCCTTTCATTTACTAGATTTCAGTCTTTTTATTCAGACAGTTTTTTTTGTAACAAGTGACTACTATCTAGCACATATATATATATATATATATATATATATATATACTATCTAGGATATATATAAATACAGACTATTTAGGTATGAGTACTCCTCTAGATTCATTGGGCATCAAGGACATAAGGGTGGCTTAGAGGTTAGCACTCCGGCCATTGCAGCGCTAGGTCCCAGGTTCCAATCTCAGCCAGTAGGCTATGTGCTTAGACTTTGGCCCTGATTCATTAAAGCTCTCCAAGGCTGGGGATAATACACTTTCACCAGTGAAGCTGGGTGATCCAGCAAATCTGGAATGGATTTCTTCAATGTCATTTGCTATTTGCTAGCAAATGCTTTGAATCCATCCCAGGTTTGTTGATCTGGAATGGATTTCTTCAATGTCATTTGCTATTTGCTAGCAAATGCTTTGAATCCATCCCAGGTTTGTTGGATCACCCAGCTTCACTGGTGAAAGTGTATTATCCCCAGCCTTGGAGAGCTTTAATGAATCAGGGCCTTTGTATGTTCTCCCTGTGTTTGCATCGGTTTCCTCTGGGTACTCAGGTTTCTTCCCACATTCCAAAAACATGCATTTAGGGTAATTAGCTTCCCCCTAAAGTTGACCTCAAACTGTATTAATGACAAATGACTATGGTAGGGACATTAGATTGTGAGCTCCTTTGATGGACAGCTAGTGACAGAACTATGGACTTTGTACAGCACTGCGTAATATATCGGCACTATATAAATACTGTGTAGTAATAATAATACTTAACACCAAACCATCAGAGCATTTAGATAATCACATACCACCCGCAAAGAGCCCACTGTTTGGATCACCTTAACATGTGAATCAACACATCAATTAGATGGTGGGAGGAACCAGAAGGGTGCTGTAAATACTATCTAAAAAACATCAGAGCACCCTGCCAACCCCTTCTACAGCCATGATCTGTCCCTACTGCATAAAGAAGCACAAAGAACCTTACACTCACTCTTTAATCAGGAACAATGTAAAATATAATATATATGTATATATGAAGAGTGATAAAAAGAATATATATACATTTATTATGTCTATGAAAATAATTCAGATAAACAGAAATCTGTAAATGGAATCTCTTTACCTCTGCCTTGAGGTTTTCATTACACAATGAATATAGAACAAGCAAAATAAAAGATTCAGATTTGGATGGAAGGATTCTTTTGGAATACAAATGATCTGTATCCAGCTATGCAGACATAACAGAGGGATATGCCCCACTCCAGATGTTTATCCTGAGAGGAGGTTTAATTAAGGAACGTGACTGGCACTTTCACACCACCTTACTGGAGCCGACATACAGGAGAAAGGAAGCTGCTGAGCAAAGCATTAAATGTCTGTCCGGTACTCTGCTTAATAATTACATTTACAGACATCTGTTTATGTGCAAATTCATCCTTTTTCCTAGCACGGCAATGCCATTCTGTCACTTGATGGGGAATTTTTAGTCCATGGTACAAATTCCTCTAGTAACTCCTTGGTAAGAATATTTATTATCTGAACCTAGGGCTACACTAGGTAAAGCCAAATCTTTTTATTGTGCCTGCATATTTTTTATATTATTATACAGTTCCATACATATATATATATATATATGTGTGTGTGTTAGGTTTATAGGAGGGCAATACAGTGAATTATATGTCATTTTTTATAGGAGCAAAGGTGTGATGTAATAACTAGGTATGGATGACCGTTATTTCCTAAGGTATATTCTCTTTCAGGACCATCTCTAGCCTTTAGTGACCCCAGGTACCAATCAGACATTTTTTTTGTGTACAACAATCACTGCATGCTTTAAGTGCATAAACCTGTATTATCCATGAAGCTCTTCCCATCTTTGGGTTGAATTATAGGACAGTGTGTTGCATTTTGGAAAGTGTTGTTTGCCGCATCTTTGGTGCATTTGGTTAAAATCACAATATAGACAATGAACTGAAATTGCAATATACTTTTTATTTTGTGCATTACTATAGTCCCATGAAGCCTCTAAATAAAAAGTGCATGCAAAATTGCCCTTGGAAAACTTTAATGCATTTTAATGCAGCACTAAAGAATTTGCACTTTTGTCCATGCTGTCCAACATTTCGACAACATAGCCAGGCCAGGCAAAAATTTCCCCTAAAGTTATATTACCTCTTCAATCCCAGACTGTAATTGGAGAGCAATTGAGAAACAGAATCCTTTCTTCTTTCCTTGTCCTATCAGCCTGTTCCTTATTAACATATGGGCATGCAGCTCACCTGATTGGGCCTGCTGCACAAAGCATTGGAAGAGGCTGAAACTAAATTGGATTTCAGTACTTATAAAAATATCATTATATATCATTTCATTCTATTCCACATAATACAATATTATTTTTAGATTGTGTTTTTCCTATATCAGTATGGGGTTAATCTTTAATGATTTTAGTTACAACCAGACTCACCCATCCTTCCTACCACTCCTCTTCTGCTGCTTCACTCTATAGTGCCCTTCATTGGCTTCCATTTCACCTTAGAATCAAATTCAAGCTCCTGTGCTTTGCCTTAAAATCTCTCCACAGTTCTTGTCCCACTTATCTTTCTGTCCTGATAGAAAAAAACTCCCCTAGCCTCTCTCTTCGCTCCTCCAATGACCTACTAATGACGTCCTCACTCATAACCTCTTTACATTCATGGCTCCAGGACTTTTATAGAGCTACCCCAACTCTCTGGAACAGTCTTCCTCATCCTATTCAGCTTGCTCCTACTTTCTGTTCATTTAAAAGAACATTCAAAACCCATTCTTTCAAACTCGCCTACCCATCTTCTTCTTTCTCCTAAAACCATCACTACTTCCCACCACTCCGTATCCCCCTCCTATTGTGTGCTATTCCTCACCTTTTAGATTGTAATCTCTTCTGGACAGGGTCCACTTCTCCTGTGTCTGTCACTTGCAACCCCTATTTAATGTACAGAGCTGCGTAATATGTTGGCTCTACATAAATACCATTTATTAAAAATAATAATCCTAATAATAACGTGGTATGATACTAAAACAAGTTGCCAAGCAAAACAAAATTTGCTAATCCGAAAGTGTAACTCTATCAGTTTCACTGCGATTTATTCATACATATTTTGCAGGGTAGAAAGCAGTACCCCACTCCAAGCCACTCATACGAATCCTCCCTGTGACCTTAAAACCAAAGCCCTGCACAGAGGTTCAAATATTATTACCCCAAAGAATCATTAGTGATCCCTTTGAGTGAAAGTAGGAGTGAATGCACCCTCTATAGATAGGCTAATCTGCATGATTGTCCCCAGGAAATTTTGGTAACAGTATTACTAAACAAATGCTGTTCTTTTATTGGAAACATGGAAATGGTGCCCTGCTCTGTCCTTTTCATAGTAAACAGTAGTGCTCCATAGTTGTCATTTACCTCTAATTCTAGACTTCACCTTGAAATGATGGCGGACAAAGTAATGTAAACCTGATGGTAAGCAAAGCAACATAAACTTAGCATCTGTACTAGGCTTTAGTCACAACACCAAACTATAAGCACTTTGTAAAAAAAGCTATTAAATACTCCCCTCTTTGGCAAATGGGGAATCAAATCTTTGGTTTTTTGAGAAGCCCTGGGTAATTATTTCTCTAAATAATTAATTCCCCATTGCATAGTGTGTTGTCTACTGTGGCTCGTCCCATTGATCCCTATGTAACTACTGTCAGAGGGGTCAACGAGAGGTGCCAAAGAGGTTGGCATTGTGTCTCAAAAGTGGTTAGAATCTGTGGCAACTATTGCTCCTAAAGAAAATCCAAGGTTTTAAAGCTTTCTGGGTCACTGACCCTAATAAATACATCACTTATATTTTACTGGTTGCATTCTTGTTTCCTGTAAGTGAATTAAGCAAGAGAAAGTAGCTTATTCAGAAGAAATGGTAGTTGCCATTTGTTTGTAAAGCATCCTACTATACATAGGACCATTGTGTCTTAACATGTGTGCACCTGTGTCGTACCAATTTTTGTGGCCTATAAAGGGTTACTAAAACCTACAGATCCCCTTTTGTCAATTAAAGAAGAACATTATGTCTTGGCCCGGAGCTCTCACACAGCTCTATATATACCTCCGAAGCAGTGTTTTGCTGCTCTGGTAAAATTAAGAGCGGAAAACTAATAAGAAGCTAATGAGAATATATTACAGCAGGGAGTCAGCAAATTAAAATCTGAATTCAGAGACAAGTCGTAATTCACATCCGGATTGAGATTGTGCAAGAAAAAAAACATACATCTCATTTAAAAAATATATGTACAGCGGCGTGCAGTTTTAGACGATTTTACAAAGCATGTGTCTAAGTTAGTCAATCGTGATGAAGGGAGTATATTTTCACTGTATAATGATGAAATGGTGGCCCGCTTCAAAAGAGCCTCCCATATGGGCCAATCAAACTCTGCAGAACCAGTAATTAATAAAATCGGTAATGATGGGCCATCTGTGCAGTTTTTTTTTTTTTGCACTTGTTTTTGTCTACAGAACTGCTTTATGACCATCATTAGGTATTCATGGCCTTCATTCCCCCAATAGCAGTACGCAGAAGACCTCTGAATCACCTAGGTGGTGATAAAACTGCACAAGCAAGAACAGATTTAGCTGTGTGGTGACCAGAAGCTTTGTGACACAGTAGAGGTTGGTTTTATGCTGTAGCAAACTTGGTGTTAAAGTGTCACAAAACCCAATAATACATTTTAACTAAAACATACAGTATATGTATAAAAATACAGTGATCTACAATTGAAGTTCTAGGATGCACACAGCTGATTCAATTGACCTACAGTATATCAGATATATAGTTTAGCTAACAGTACCAGGCTAACTCATTGCATAGTGGAACTATATATAAGCATTAAATATTTGCAGTCTTACCATGTACAAATGGAATTTGTAATCATTGTTTGGCAGTACCCTTAAAAAGTATACCAGGTATATGCCAAGTCCTCCTACAATATATCAGTGCATTTTAAGAATTGTGATTGTGCCTAGGCTTTGCTCTTTCTCGAGCCCTATAAATGGTATACTTTATATGCAGTTTGAGATGATCTAAGACATATTTGCCCATTCCAGCCTCCAATGCCTTCTGTTTGTAAAAGATTTGAAGTAGTATTTCTCTTGTTTGGTACCATAGGGTTTCTCCAGAAGGTTCCTTGAGAAATGAGAATTTGTGCCTCGTGGGTTAGTTTAACTCACACCAATGATCTTTTTGGCATTCTTCCCATTGCTAAAAATGTGAGGCATTCTTCGTTGGCCTAATAAACATCATGCTAATGCACTGGTAACTGTGGATATAGTAGTTATAGAGGGGTATCCCTGAACACTTGAAAGTTGTTTTCAGCGTTTTTTCATGTTAAAAGGTCAAGAAAGGTTTATTTGGAGCTTCTTCCTGAGCGACGTAAAGACAGGTGGTGCTAATACTTTTGTACTGTTTGCTTGTTTTTTGACAACCTTTTATAGAGAAGAACCTGTAGTGCCCCTACTTTAATATTTCTGTGGATCTGTGCTTCCTCTACTTTCCTGCTGCCAACCAATGTCTTCTCTCTTGTCTATGTACTGTCTAGAGATCAGTGTCTTCCCCACCACTAATAGTCATGTTAATGCCGTCTATTTATTTCTGTCTGAGGATCTCGGTTTCAATTCCCTGTACTGCTTCTTGATCATTCCTCACGTATTGATTATGAGGTCTAACTGAAGAGAAAATGGAAATGGCACTGAACACTGAAATGTTACTATCCTCTTCATTGGTCAGTTAAGAATAATTTCAGGTCAAAATCTTCCGTGCATAGCTTGGCAGCCATAGCTAAGAATATCCCAAAAACCAGGCAGGATAATAAAAAACCTGAAGCCTTAATTAAATAATGGGGATCTGCAAATAACCCAACCAAACACTATGGTAAAATCCCTCATATTATTTCTTTTCTACCCTGACCCTTACAATACATATCTGTGAAGTTGAAGGACTGAAGAGTCGAACCACAAATCACGTTTTTATTTATATATCATCAATTTCCCTATAATAAAAGTACAATAATATATGTTTTGAAGGCTGGGAAGGCATGTTATCTCCCCCAGGGAGGCTGGTAATCCTAGCCTTACCAAATTTAATGTCTATTTATAATTTTAATACTCAGAAGCTTTATGATAATTTGTAGGTCCTACTCTTCTCCATAGAAGCAGTAAATTAACATTAAGAGTATGCTTATCTGTCCATTGTAAACCATTCCAATCACCTCCAACACACCATCCTCAGTCTCGTTGTTTGGTGGGGAAATAATGGACCGTCCCTCCCAGGTTGAAGGAAGAATAGGCAATGCATGCAGTTCTTGAGCTCTGGCTACTATCTACACATGTTCACAAGTGCTGCTCTGTTCATGGACACCAAATCCTTGCTTAAGTTATTATTCCTAAAAAGTCCTGTGCTTACCTTTTGCTATAACACTGTATGTAAATATTGTATTTTTAAACAGCTGTGGAGGAATTGGTCCCAAATGATAGAGTGAGAGTGTGCTGCAAGAACTATTCAGATTATGATACCTGCAACTATTTGGACTGATAGTGTGGCAGCAAAATGTACAGCAATGGATAGGACTGTTTATATTCAGCAGATTCAAAGAATTCAGGTTTGTGCTCAATTAGGCAAGGCTAGGTGACAGTGTCTATGGTAAACTCATCCCTTGACCACTGTATAGTCATATCATTTGCTTAATCACAGCTCCTTGCTTCTTTGCTGCTGGTAACAATACTTGACAACTATGGGTATGAAGGGAATGAAGGGAATGTAACCTGTTGCTCTGAGATAGTGCCCAGACCCAGAAGCCAAACAAAACACCCCCAGGGTACCGACATAACCAATTACAACCGTGTCTATGAAAAAGCAAGGAGCTGTAAGAGGAAATAGGTAAGGCGAGTAAAGGAGGCTCAGTGGATACTGAAATGTTGATACTCCCCCGGCATGGGTAAGGCTATCGTGTCTCATTAAAGCAGAAGGATATTTTCTTTTTAAATTATATACCTTTAACTATATCATAGTGATCCATAATGACAATATGAGCTCTAGTTATAAAATAGGGAATCAGATATTCCCTCATGGAACTCTTCAAAGTCCATGTGTTTAAATGGCAGTAATTGATTCCCACACGAGAATGTTTAAGGGAATGTAACATTCACTTTTTTTTATATATAGAGACCTATTGGTCTCCACCACTGGTTCAAGTCAATGAGTGGAGTACATTAGGAGGCAGCCCCCCTTATAATAGGAAGTGCCTGAACAAAAATTATGAGACATTTTTTAATGAAATCTTATTTAAAACAGCATTACAGAGATATAATAACGTTTATATGAAATTTTAGTAATTGGGTTAAAATCTACTTTCACATTGTTCTATTAGATAGCTTTATGGTTAGGATGTTGATGTTAACAAGTGGGAAAACTGGCATTGCATTGTGAAAGCCAACGAGTTGGCAGCAGTAGCTAGTAAATGAAGTTAAACTAGTAAAATCACAGACTGTATCTCGCCTCTATACACCTAATCCCTGCTGCATTTGTGGAGCAGTTGCCTTGCCTGCACCATTAGCTATTACAGCATGTATTGTGAGCAATACACTTTACAAATGATACATTCAAACAAGTCAATAAACCACAGAAAATAATCTATTCTAGTCCACAGACCTGCAGCCAGCCAAGTGCACAATTAAGCTGAAGTGGTTTTCCATGTTGGTTTGTTATGGAAAGCACCACAGGGTGTTCTCACAGGCAGCACTAGAGAACCTCTATTGAAGTAATATCCCTCTATCTATTATTAAAGAGGGGCGATTTATCATTGTGTCTGCAATAATTTACCACCTGATGGACATAGAAACCATTGAATAATAATACTGGTTGATAAAATCTCATCTGGGACTAAAAAAAATACCATAGTTTGAATAATTTATCCCAAGGCATGTGTTTACAGGGTATATTCCATAGTGTGATTTGTCTAAGTCATTTAACCTTAATGACCTGGAGGTAACCTGGGGTCAAATATTGCATCCAAATTCTTGGATGAGGTTGATCTCCTTGACTTGTCACCTTCAGGATAAGTCATTTCAAGGTTTCATCGAGGAAGGTCACCTTCTTACCGTCCATTTGTCAACAAACTGTCCCACTTTTTTTAGATGCTGAAAAAGAGGGGCTTTTGCGAGGTTGAAATGTGTTTACCTTATTAAACTGGTAACGGGTGATTTTTAGGGCTTTTGAAGATTTATCATACTTTCAGTGTGTTGTTTTGATGCCTTTTGAAGACCTTTTGTGGTTTCAGGATGGTCTGGGTTGTTTTTGCCTTCTTATTGACTTGTATGAGTAAAAATAGTTATGACACCAATAGATTTGTGTATGCAAAGGCCATTGAGTCTTTATTTCTTATCTTGAAGGATTACGAGGTATTGTAGAAGTGTCTATTGTATTTGAACTGCATTTTATAGGTTATGAGTATTGGTGCTTTTGGAAAGTTTGAAATATGTTTATCCTATTGTACTGTTGTACTGAAACCACATCTTTTCTGTGCATGATGGGCAAGTACAGTGATCCCGAAGGGCCTGGTGCTGTGTATGAGGCCTGGTGCGGTGTATGTCACCAGATAGCAGCCCCAAGGCTCTCCCCACCAGAGGTGAGCAGGATCAGATGGCTTCAGTATATAGCTGACTAGGCAGATACAAGGAGGATCAATGTCCCTGCCCTGTACAAAGCATTGGTCAGACCACATCTGCAATATGCAGTCCAGTTTTGGGCACTAGTTCACAAAAGGGTCATTGTGGAATTGGAGAGATTGCAGATAAGGGCAACTAAACTATCAAAAGGAATGGAGGTGCTCAGCTATGAGGAGAGATTAGCTAAACTGAATATATTCTCCTTGAGAAGAGACGTTTAAGGGGGGATATGATCACCATGTATAAATATATAAATGGTCCATATAGAGAACTCTCTTCCCCATTATTCACTTTGAGATCATTACAAAGAACAAGATGGGACTCTTTGCGTCCGAGTAAAAGAAGTTTAAGCTTGGGATAAGGAAGGGATTCTTCACTGTAAGGTCTGTGAAAATGTGGAATCCTCTCCCTCAGGAAGTAGTTTCAGCAACTACTATAGATTGCTTTAAGAAAAAGCTGGTTGCTTTTCTAGAAGCACAGAATATAACTGGGTATTAAGGATTTAAAGACAACAGAGATTGATCCAGAGAACATCCGACTGCCTCATGGAATCAGAAAGGATGTTTTTCCCCTGTAAATTGTACCGCGGTTTTTTTGCCTTCCTCTGGACCAACTATGCTTATAGGGTTTTATATCTGGGATATGTTTACTTACCTAGTAGTTGAACTTCATGGACTTATGTATTTTTTCAACCTGACTTACTATGTAACTATATCCAGATCAAATGAAACACTAACACTAATTAAACCCTATTTTGCTACATATTCACCTCATTTGTGTACCAATTGCATGGAGGTCGCATATTGAAAGCATGTAGTAATGAGATCCTATTTCTGAATTCAGAACCAGGCTAATAAAAGAAGAACCTGCACACAAGTAAATATTTTACAGAATATCACTAGTACGATACATTGATAACTGGCAATAGAGTGTTAAGTGATATGCCACTCTAAAAGGTACACGGTAACATTTCTCTTAGAAAACTGGTAGTTATAACAATTTTGCTCTGACAGATACAGCAGCAGAAAACATAAAACACAAGTTGTGTTCTCCAGGTAAATTGGAGAAATACATATGTTTCTAAGGAAAATGAGACTATTTGATGCAGGTGTTTAGAGCTCACCCACTGAAGGAAGACTAACCAAGGTGTGATTCCTGTGACGCAAACCAGGGATTTGATATAGCCCTTAGTCTCCAGATTGATCAGTTCTTTACTATCGTAACTGGAGAAAGGAATTGCAAGGCCAAGCAAAAGAATTGTTATGAAAGAAAATGAAAAAAAGTCCCTCTATAGGCCTGATTGATCTTTTAACATAGGGGCTTCCATTCCCAATCTCCTTTGCTAGAAAAAACTAGCTGCCTGGCTCAGTACTTGCTGAATCGTGGACCTATGGATTTCCTAAATTCCTGACTTTTTCCAGGTTAGAATATATTAGGACTTTTTCTCAATGTTCCCTGCAAATCGATATGTTTTTGGGTGCACCAACAATGTTACATTTATTGGGTCAATTAACCTTGTATAGACCCAACTATGCTTTTAAAGCAACCACACAAAGCAGGTGAAATCACATTTATAGATTGTGGTGCCCTGGAGGGTCATACGTGCTGTTAACTAAGATAGACGCCCATGAAAGTAAAAAAAAACACACTCACCTTTACTTTTGCATATCCATCAACACCCCCAGAGGTCTTCCTACCGCTGCTATCTTCATTGCCCTTCCTATGCCTTCTGCCTATATCACCTGATCTCGCACTATGCAGGCGTGTGTGATGTAGCCTACGGTAGATGGGTAAAAAGAGTGCCGATCCCACTGCATGTGTGAGACCGGCATTTTTTTTCAGCCATTGAAAAAAAAGCTTCTTTTGCTCATACCCGAGATCAGGCAGGCGCAGAAGGAGAAGCCAGAAGCCTCCTAAGATGCATGACATATGTTTGCCAGGAGGCTCAATGCTCCGATTCTGTCTATAAAGACAGAAAGGGAGGGGCGTTTTAGAAAAAAGGTTTTAAACCCCCCCTTAAAAAAAAAGAAGGGTTGGTATACCCTGTACAAGCCTGTACAAAGGGGTTGTAAACATGTGTCAACACATATCAACACCCATGGTGATGGTTTTTAGGCAGTATGGGCCCGAAAGTTTCTGGACTGACATGATAGCCAGCCAACTAAAATCTTGGACTAGTCACCAATGGCAGTTGCACTATATCATCAGTATGAGTTTCTAATAATAGAGGCAATGTATAAAACAAAACCAACCAAATTCAAATTTGATAAAGGGCCCTTTGTACCACTTTATTTCTTACATGCAGGGTAGGCACTAGTCCTTCTGCCTTCTTTCTCCTGCAGAGCCTAGGTCTCCCATTGCACATACTTTTGTTAAAAGCCTGCACACCTTATATAATGGCCTAACAATGAAATCAAATCAATTTAGATAACTATACTTTAGTATTCAGCTAAGACCACTCACATTATGATGATACAGCGCACCCAAAAGGCTGCATGCCACATTCAGAAATACAAGCGTATATGTAAATTAAGATCTATTGGTTTAGAAGATTCAATTTGTAAATGGATAGAAAACTGGCCTTAAGACCGCATTAAGTGGTAGTGATTAATGATTCGTACCCTAAATCATCTGAGGTTGTAAGTAGAGTACTCTAAAGTGCAGTTTTGGAAACATCACTCTTTAACTTGTTTATGAATGATATAGAGTTTGGGATTAAAAGTGACTTAAAGCTATGTAGTGAAATACAATCCTGGCAAGACGTCTACAACTGACCTAAACATAGTGGTTAATTGGACAAGTATTGCAATAGGTGAAACCCCTGTGTATTTTTCGCTTATACTGGGGTTGGACTTCTCTAGAAGTGGAGGTCTTCTCCAGAGCTGCTAGAGTTGTGGACACTACACTATCCCGACCAAAAGATATATAGACCACAGTAGACATCCTACACAGTAGGATGGGTCCCATGTCAAAACAAAAATGGCCAAACAGACAGATTGTTTTGGTAGGCCTGAGATAGAAACAGAATTCCAAATATACAGGTCAAATTCCAGGAAGAAATACAAATGCAATTAAGGTAGCCAAACAGAGATTGAATGAACCTGTTGATGAGGCACAAGGCGGAAGTTCTAAGTTCTCTTTCTACTTAGTATTTAGGATGAGGTGCAGGCTACAATGGCTATAGTGCAGTGCCAGAAAATGTCTATAAATAATGATGATGGTGAGGCCTTATATTAACAAAATATTATTAAATACCTTATCAAATTACCAATATAAATTACAATATATAAATACACATATAAATAACCAGTATAAAATAAAATAAATATTCAAATGAACAAAATAGTATACACGGAATATTTTAACATTATTACCAAATAAACAATAACAATACCATAACAATACTGCTTCCCAATTTTGCTTACTGGTTGCTGGTCCTCGAAGGCCACCACCTTTTACCTTTTCGGATCTGCACCTTAAAAACAAGTTGCTCCCAGCCGCCCATATTCCCAGCTCGGGAACGCAAATATACTTTTCTTGTGCAGACTCCACCAACAAATAACACCAAACCGTTAACTCAAACCAGGGACTCCATAACATAGATGGGTCCCTAAACCATAATAAAATGAGGATTTTTTAATAACACAGTCTGCATAATATTTACAGTTTACTATGGCATACTGAGCATGCACCATCTATAGTGTTTAATGGCTGTCTAGATATACTATATCACTGTAGAAGAGCTTGTGGCAGGCTGTAACAGTAACTGGCCCTCTAAGTACAGCACATGTACTGTTATCACCCTAGTAAAGGAATGTTGATACTTGTGGGGCACAAGGTGAAAATAAAAGTAAAGAAAGCCATAAAAAACCAATGCGTCAACACATCTAAGGACTGGCAAATGGCAATATATTGCATCTTTGTTCCAGGGTTTATATTTGAAATGAAATGTTTCTGGTAGTGTTGTAATGTAAAACTATAACAAAGTAGGTCATACGAGGAGAGCTCCGGGGACACGTGAGCCCTCGTCATGCCTATTCCATTTTTTGTCTTCTGTACACTGCTCTAATTTTTCATAACATTTCAGTGTTGCTTTAGCTTCCAAAGAGGAAATGTGTGAGACTGGCCTGCAATTCCCTCCCACCTCTTCATAACTTTTTGTTTTACCGCTGGGAGAGTGGGAAAGGTGCTAAAATCCAGTAATTTGCAGAGATGTTACTGTTACAGGGAGGAAAGCAGGTGGCACATAAGACAAAATATCACAATTTAACTTTTTCTGCCTCTTTATAGAGCCGTTTATCTTTTCTTCTAGCTAGTGAGTATTATATAACTGCAGACATTTACAGGGTCAGCTAACACAAAACTAATATTCCAGTTCTGAAAACAACCAGGCAGCTTGGTTCATTCAGCGACTTCTTATTTCTAGCAGTAAACAGGCAGGGAAATATCTGTACATAAGTTCTTGAGTCTATCCAAAGGTGATATGAGGGGTCTCTGGTTTTCTGTTTGATATTTATTGTGAGTAGTTAATTAAACAGCAAGGCTCCTCTACTGCAGTAGGAAAATTACATTTTACAGCCCATAATGGCAGAGTCAGGAACTCAGATTGTGAGATTTCCCCAGTGATGTCCCCAAGAGATATACATTGTAACGGAAAAATACTTTGACTTAGTGTGCTTTCCCTAAATTATTTAGAAATAGCACACTTCCTCTTGAGTATTGACTTTGAGAACTACCAGCTAAGGCCCCTTAGGAGATGTGTACATCTCTGGGGATTGTTATTAATGCTGGCTGCTGCTAAGGTAGTTTTTCCTCTAAAAGTAAAGGGGCAGATTTTGGGAAGAAAGGAGGTGTATGCTCAGACAAGAAAGTGGAGTGGCATGCTTCTTATTTTGGAGCATGGAGCATTGGAGTTGGAGCAAAATTGCATTTCACAAATTTAGCATTTTTTACCTGTTTAAACACAGTAGTGATCAGGGTGACCAAGTAAGTACTCTTGCAGGAGAAGGAGAAGATACATTTTGATTGACCATTAGAACAGATGGAGTTACTATAAGCTTGAAATTCCAAGTTTGATCTGGTATATAACTTTATATACCATATTCATTTACTTATATACCATATCGATAAAGTACATGGAACCAATTCCTTAACTAAAAAAAGTTTCTGCTTCTCAATACTTTTGATTAGTAATGTTTATGTTTGCCATGATCCTTCTGAGTGGACATTACATCTGGTAGTACTTGGCACCATGTTAACCATAGACATAACTCATTAAAAACATCATCTGCAACATCTTTCCACTTTCTGAAGACATTGAGCCTGATTTATTAAAGCTCACCAAGGCTGGAGAGGATACACTTTCACTAGTAAAGCTGGGTGATCCAGCAAACCTGGAATAGATCTGATCCAGAACTGAAAACATTTGCTACCAAATTCATTTTAAGAAATCCAATTACAGGTTTGCTGGACCACCCAGCTTCACTGATGAAAGTGTATCTTCGTCAGCCTTGGTGAGCTGAAATAAATCAGGCCCATTACATCCATGTATGGGCACCATGTTGAGAAGTTCTGCATGGGTGGTGCAATATAGGACCAGTGCAGCAAGGAGACTGCTTAGGAGGGGATGTTTTTGGAGAGACTGGTCATTCTGTGAGAGTAAATGGTAGATTGCATCTTCAGAAGGTATTTGTTCAGAGAAAGTCAAAGCAGCAAATCAGTCACCTTGCCATCTGCCATTTTGCTCTGCACATAAATATTATAATTGGTAACTGGGTAAATTATCAGGCAGTTGTTCTGTATGCAGTGATCTTATGCTCATTGGCCAGTATATTAGCCCATTGGCACATGCGCCCCTTGTCTATAGTAATTAGTAAAAAAGAAGTATCTTTGCAGGCTGGCTTTTTGGTCCTCAAGGAACCATGGGTAGTAATTAGGACCCAGAGGAGGTGGTAAGTACCAGTGAAGGAACTAATGGTCCTGCCTGTGTCCACGGTGACAATACTGAATTACAATACCATGTTGGGTAATGTCCCTAACTTATAAGTTTTAATTCCAGTGAACTGAAGGGTCTTTTTGATCTCTACTGTTCTTTCAACAAGCAATTTCATCTGTTTGTTGTGCAGGATATAAATATACCTTTGCTCTATTTTGGTCATTGTCTGATCACCTTTGCCCAGGGCAAAAAACTGGAATCTTCTGCGTATTATTCCTGTGTTAGAGATGGCCATGCACCAAGGTCATCCAAATCAATGCAGCTTGTTTGGCTACAAAAAGTGGAATTTTTTTTCAAAGGGCAGCAATCAATTGTATACGCCTTGGGTATCATGAATTTAGCCTTGCTGTGCGCAGGTAAGACAAGAAATTTAAGTGAACTTTGTGTTACCCAAAGCAGTAAGTTTACAACAGGGATTAGCCATAAAACTAGTGCAGGCTGGAATCCAGGCAGACAATCTAGGCATTGTACTTTACCCCCAAACTGCATGTTTTGTAACACAATAGCCACATAATACAGCAATACTGGGAATGTGCTTTTACAAAAATTCCAATTGCTTTACTTCCAAGGAAACTATTGATTTGAGATCAATTAAATTACCATTTTTTAAGTTTTAATTTTATAACAGTTTTACATTTTTTTTTTTTTTTTTAAACAAATATTACCCAAACTTAGGAAATGTGTAAACCCTTATGTATTCCCTTTAAAGATGGCCATGGAAAATGGGTGGAGGATGTTAAATAGGGTGTACAAATAGGAAAGTTTTACTTGATTGGCGGTCAGATGGTGGGCCTGAGTCTGGAAAGGTCGGCTGGTGCGAAAAGTGGTACCCACCTGCCCACCCTTGCTTTGTAATTTCATTATCAGAATTGATAAAAAATTTTCTTGCCACAGTGGCTTGGCGAAATTGAGAGTCTTTGAGGCTCCGTGGGAAAATTTGGAATTATTGCAAAACAGGGCCAATGGGATTGTTTTGTTTGGGTTGGTTGTTGTTGGTTCTACCAGAGGTTTAGCTTCATAGTAGAAGTCAGTGTACATTCATTTCTGGGTTGCCTTTGAGCCAGTGGGGGTGCTGCTGGGGACAAGAGTGGTGCTTAGTTATGATCTTGATAAATTCAACGCTTCTGGAGTCACAGATCTAGAACACGTACCAAGTGAAGAACATCCAGAGTCAGAACTGATCTGCACACTTTTTCAGCAACTTGAAAACATTAAAACCTGTGCATAATTTGCTGTTCTGGATTGCTCACATTTTACCTTGGCTTGCATTACCATGCTGCTTACTAATCTTCTATAGCTTACCTTGTCTTACCTGACCATTCAGTGGTCTCCTTTACCACTACTAGCAGTCTCCAACACTCCAGCCATTATTGAGATGCCTTGAAAGGGTCTCCAGTAGTGTTGGTGGTCGAATTCAGGTTGTCCTTATATTCAACCTGTATATGGCTGTTCGAATTCGGCTAGACCCGACCCAAAAACATTGAGATTCAACGGCAAAAATTTGAATAAAAAAATGTGTTAAAAAATAAAAATTAATGTTAAATAATTTTATTGAGTGTTTGTGCTTAACTAATTTTTTTTACAGGTTATCCTACAATGGCATGATATCTCTTACTCTGTAACACACAGAGTAAGCACAGAAATATTATGATACATTTGTTGCATTTTTCTCTTATCCACTGTGAGAAAATTTACCAAATATATCATATTACTGTGCTGGAAAGTGTGTTACAGAGTAAGAGATACTTGTTGTAAGGAACTTACCCATCCTGCGAGCCCGCGGTGTCCCTGGGGTTCCCAGCCACAGAGGGAGACGCCGCTGTAGCAGGCAGCATGGCCGAGGCTACTGCTCTGCTCGCAGCTTGTCTGTCTCTGCAGGCGGAGGGATCCGCCCTGGCCAAACTACTGTTCAGCCAGGCATCAGCCCTTGCATCCCTTTAGATGTGGTTAATGATATTCCTGCTCTCAGCACTCCTTTGCAAGTGCAAAGTAGTGCACGTCCTAGGGGTGCTGTGGGAAGAGGTGCGCGTGTTACAATGCGTCCCTCTGTACCCCCCGAGGGCGTGGCACTCGGCTGCCTCGCTCCGGGGCGGGACATAGTTAGTTTGAATTCCCTGGGCCGCAGGGGATTCACTTAGTCTTCTATCAGACGGTGCCAGGCGGCGCAAGGTCATTGGTCATCCTGGCCATTTAAGGAGAGCCTGTCCTCTACACCATTGCCCGATATAGCCTCTGTTAACACAGTGTGCTTGGGTGTGTCTTTATGTGGTTTGAAGTTTATCTGTTTGTCATTACCTTAGTGACCTGGTCTGAAACTCACCCTGCTTGAACTCTGCCAGCCCTGACCTCGGATTGTTACTGACCATTCTACCTGCTGCCTGCCCTGACCTCGGATTGTTCTTGACCTGCATTTGCCTTATCCTCCTGTACTTTGCTTTATTGGACTTAACCCTTGCTGTGCTGTATGACTTTGAATAAAGCCTGATTTAAGGGTATCTGGAGTCGGTTGTGGTTTGTGTGCCCAGGCGCATTACACTTGTGAGGCATTTTCTCAATAATTGCAGCCGAGTCTGCAATCTTTGAGAACAGTGTGCGATCCCCAGGGCACTACAGGGTAATTAACCTGTAGTGCCCCGGGGATTGCACACTGAGCTAATCAATGATTGCAGCCAGTTCAGTTCTCACTGTCACATGACCGTGGGAACTTTTCGGTCACAGCTGTGACTGCAGGCGATCGCCGGGCACTAGAGGTTGAATGGGGACACGTTTCCCCATTTATCACATCTAGTGCCCTGTGTTCTTGGATAGAGAAACTCGAATAGTGAGATATTTGACCAACACTAGTCTCCAGCAGCCAGCTATCAACATTGTCACCTTGCCTCTTTAAGTCCAGAGTTTCCTAACCTTCAGCAGGGTCTTCTAAATGCTAGATGAATGGGAAGGTCACTCTCACTGCCATCAAGCCTGCAATCTGAGATACACAAAGTTTGTAGCTAACAACATACTTGAAGGACTTTATTAAAATGAAGGACTCCACTATGAATACCTTACCACGAAGTAAACCTACTTATTGCCCCAACCGGACAAAGCAACAAGTTACTTTAAAGCGGTCCCCAAATCATCTTATACCCTCTTCCCTTCATTCACCCAATGCTCCTTTGGTTGGCAAAAGTGGGGAGATCAGATGCTCTAAGTATATTCCAGTTGGAGCCCACAGAGGGCTAAAGGCCATATTCTTGCCCCCGTGTGACAGAGTTGATGATTAGGCAAAACCCCCCCTGTTACATTAAATAATGGGAGTGAGACACATTATTCATCATACCCAAACAGTACCAGGAATTTCTGTTCTCTGCTTGGGTGAACAGATCAGCAGGTAAAGCAAAGAAAATATTGCCATATACAGTACAGTGCATTCGGAGCTCAGTGGTAGGAAGTCTGCAGCTGCTTGGAACTCCCCACCCAGGGAGGGATTCACATCATCCTGGTCAATCAAGATGACTGAAGATCAAAACAAGGAAAAGAAGAAGGAACATGTTGACGCCCTCAGATGAAATGGGAACAGGTAAGTTACATGGTTACATAGTAGGTTAGGTTGAAAAAAGACATAGGTCCATCAAATTCAACCACTAAGTGTATTTAAAAAAGTGAGATCAGATAGTTAAGGTCAGTTTATTGAAAAAGAAACATTACCTGTCCCTAGTTGCATTTTTTTTTACCTGTGCCTAGTTGCCTAGTTGCATTTTTTCTTTTATTGGTTTTAGTTCTGCTTAAAGGTCCTTGCATTGTTTTAAATGGTCTGGCAACATATTGTAACACAGAAAAAAGAAAAATGCTGTGCATTGGCCACTATTGCACAGTGCTTTGGAGCGCCATTGCAATAACATAGAGTAAAAGAAAATTTAGTGTTAGATACATTTGAATACATTTTTTTTTATTATCTTACAGACATGTAACAGTTTTCAGTCTCCTATCTGTATTCCAATATGACCACTATGTTAACATATCACATATACCATGTGACCAATATTTCAATAGCTTACTGTCTTGTGTTAGAAGAAGGTCTAGAGATGTCAGTTATAATATTCTCTAGACCTGGCTATGATTGGCAGTCAAGCTGATTAAAAAAAACTAACATAAAAGTAAACCAACAGAGGACTTATGAAGCGATAATAGCTTTCTGTGTCATGTATTAGTGGAACATATATAATATTTCAAAAGCAATTTTCTTATTTACTTTTGGGAATGGGGAAGCTTCTGCATTTTTAAAGCATCAGCTTAAATTCTTAAATGCTTTTTTTTATTTCTAAAAAAAAACATGTAAGAGATATCAGCATAATGTATGCAGTAATGTAATTAATTTCATAAGAATACGATCAAATTTTTAGAAATCCTGGTTCAATGTACGGTTTATGTCATTTATTTTTGCGTTAAATATATATTTGTATGCAGTTTTTTTTTTTTTGATCATGTGACCACACAGCCTTTGTTGTCTGATGTCTTTATTCCCTTCGGCAGGGTGTTGTGCATGCCTGATGGGTGGGCATTGTAGTGATAGTACACACATACCAACATAAATCACTCTAGAACAAATTTTCTTCTGTGTATTGCATTTAAGAATCCAAAAACGTGTGGAACTGGGAGGATCACTAGGGAAAAAGTCTTAGAAGCTTCATTATTATTATTATTTATTATGTTATCCAGTGGGTTGCTCAGTGTAGTTCCTAATGTGATCTGTATATCTGTATATATCATTAAACAAAATACAAGCATTATTAATCAGCCATTCTTACATTTTTGACTAGTGACTTTGCCTAAACTGAGATTTAATTGCTGCAGTCAAGAGGAAGAATTTCCTTAGTCTCCCCACCCTCCAATCCCACCCCAGTAATCAGACTACTATAGCCTACCATTGTACAGAATTAAGCAGTGATTGCTAAATTTAAAAAAAATGCACAGGCACCAGGATTTTCATGATTGTACCATCTCTAAGCCAACATTCAATAAGTAGGTGCTGTCCCTGGATGTTGCCAAGCCAAGATTTTAAATGTATTGTCAGAAGGAATAGTGTGAAGTAGGAAGAGTCAAACTTCAAAAAAACCTAAGAGGTTTTGTAGGAGGTCAAAGAGCAAACTTTCCACACTATAACCTTCAAACCTGGAGTAAATCTTTGCTACTTTACTAAAGGAACTGCTACATACGCCCAAGGAGCATTTTAATTCCGTATGTTATTCATACTTCCAGATGAGCTAAAAACCTCTGGGACCCTCAATCTACTTGAATGGCTGCTCTACAGAAAAGAGATATATTACAATGTCGTCTCTAAATTTATCTTTTTCCTCAAATGATGTGAACTATGAGATGTCAGCTTTCTTTATACCCTGATGAAGCATTCATTTGAAACGTGTTAATTATAAAAAAGGGTTACTCTCTTCCCCCATTGAAAAAAACATGCACATCCCACATTGGTTGTTTATCTGTATATATGTTGTATATACTCTATACACATATTACTTGATTTCAGGGGTGTAGTGGGGCAGCACGGGTGGGAACGTTGTGCCCTAACTTTTTTCAAAGTCTTTGGCGGTCTGCGGCTCTGACCCACGGGGTCAGGGGAAGGACCCTGCTAGAGGGGCACACTGGCCAGAGCCACGGACCATGACCCCCGTACTGATTGCAGGCTCTGAGCAGTGGGTGGGTTGTCTCTCTGAATACAACCCACTCTCCCATCGCCGACTTAGACTTGCAATGGGAGAGTGGGCGGGTACTGGTATCATGAAGTTATCCTGGGGGAAGTGTCTTCCTCTTTGAGTGACACAGGCAGGGGTGTAGTGGGGTGGGCATGTACCGTGCCCCCTCCTCTTTTTTTGTGACTACACCCCTACTTGATATGCTTGTTATAAATTGAATGGTTGTATATCTGTTAGCAAAAGACATGTGTAATAAAGTCTACACTGCTTTTTACACACTATATGATTGAAGTTGTCTATATATTATCTCAACCAAAATTTTGGTTGCACACTACCAAGGATTTTGGTTGCACACTACGATACCTTCCATAAACCTTAGAACCTAGGTCTGGATTTCAAAGTAAGGAGATTTACTAAGAACTTTAGTGAAGCCTCTCTCCTGCACATGTGGCCAGTTCTGACTCTGGGGGTGCCTCTGGGGGTGCCTGTTTCAAAGCTTTATCAGTTCTGTTCAACCCACTAGCCAATCAGAAAATAGCCTCTTGACCAGCCCTGGCTTTTTAGCTAGCTCACACAGTGCACTCTGTTCGTGCAACGTGTCTCTATTGTGCCAAGCCCCTAGTTCTGTGAGCTAGTTCCTATTCATCTAGTGCTTAATTCAGTGTTTCCTCTGTCCAGCTTCTGCGTTAACCCCTCGTTGTCCAGTCTGTTGGTTCCCAGCCAACTTTCCTGTGCTGTTCCAGTGTTCATGTCTGTCTGTGGATATCCCTGAGTCACATGTGCCTCCTGTTGCTTCCAGTGTCTCCTGTGTTCCCTGGGTCCGCAGTGGCCCCTGTGTCACTAATGTCTGTCTCCAGGATCCCTGGCAATTGATCCCTGGCGTGTGACGTGACCTCTCTTGCTTGCTGCCTGGCGACCCTGGCACTCCTCAACTATCCATTTGCTTTGTTATCTGAAACCGTTTTTTGCCCACCTTGGTGTGCCCAAGGACTGCAGCCTGGCAGTAACCAGCAGTGCAACTTTCTCACCATCAGAGGCTCTGGAGAAAACCTGGTTACTGCTTAGACTCTGCGCCTTGGCCCTTTTTATAGGGCTCACATCACCTCCGTGCAAGCCATAGCACTTCTAAGTGGTCCTGTCTCTCCGTGGGTGACATCTGGGAGGTGTAGAATTTGGTATGAGGTCGTGTGTAGGAAGTTGCTCAGCCTTACATTTGGAAAACACATCCTGGAAGTCCATGTAATGTGTAGAAATGGAAGCAACAACCTCTGATGTGGAAAGAAAGAGAGCCTTGAGAGGCTTAACCTTGATCAAACACTGGGAGTGACAGGCCAATACCTCAGGAAAAGATCAATCAATTACCGGAGAGTGCAGTTGAAGCCATATGAGGCCAATGATGACTGCAGATGAGGCCTGCAGGCTAACGAGGAAAGTTAAGGTCTCATGATGAAGCACCCCCCCCAGAGCATATAGACAGAGTTTAATAAAGTGTCCTTTTTACCCACAATAGATGTAGAGGCCTGTAGATAAGCGCTGGCACCTCTATTCAGAAGACAGACGTGAATGGCCCAAGTGCATCGGCTCTTCCGAAGAAGGAGATACAGCAGGGCTTGGAGGTTCCAAAGGGCACTGGAAAGATAGAGCTATTCGTGGAGACCTTTCTTGAGCGAGATCTCTCCTGGAAACGTTCCTGGAAATGAATATCGATCTGGGTGGCCAGGGAGATCAGGTCATTCAAAGCAGCTTGAATCTCTCAGCCAGCCAACTCATCTTTGATGCTGTCAGAAAGGTCTTGCCAGAAGGTAGCGTGAGCGCCTCATTGTTCCAGTGAGCCCAGCTGCCAGAGTATGAAATTTAACTGAATACTGTCCCACTGTATGGGACCCTTGGTGGAGGCGCAGGAGCGTGCTGGCTGCTGAGGAGATGCGAGCAGGTTCATCAAAAAACCCTCCTAAAGAGGCTCAGGAAGGCTTCAATAATACTGGTGACTGGATCCTTCCTTTCCCAAATTGGAGACGCCAAGGCTTCTCCAGAACGCAGGGGGATTAAATATTCTACCGTAGCCCGGTCAGTGGGGAAATTGTGTGACTGAAGTTCAAAGTGGATGTTATACAGCTTGATGAAGCCACGGCAGGTGGATCCCCAGAAAATCATTGTGGGGGTGGCAAGTGAAGTGCAGAGGCCACTGCTATTGCAGGAGACTTGACTAAGACCA
>NC_092864.1:19381727-19467711 GCF_032062135.1 Pyxicephalus adspersus | reverse complement strand
CACCACTGGTTACTGCCGGGTTCCGGTCCTTGGGCACACCAAGGTACCAAATCCCAAAGCAGAAGTATAGTCGAAGAAGGCCGGGGTCTAGGCAAGAGAGGCAAGAGAGGCAGCAGGCAAGAGAGGTCAGGTCACACGCCAGGGGTCAATTTCTGGGGATCCAGGAGACAGACACCAGTGACACAGGGGCCACTGAGGGCACAGGGAACACAGGAAACACTGGAAGAAACAGGATGCACAGGTAACTCAGGGATATCCACAGACAGACAGGAACACAGGAACAGCACAGGGAAGTTGGCTGGGAACCAACAGACTGGACAACGAGGGGTTAACGCAGGAGCTGGACAGAGGAAACACTGAATTAAGCACCAGGTGAACAGAAACTAGTTCACAGAACTAGGGGCTCGGCACAATGGAGACACGTTCCACAAACACAGAGTGTATTGTGTGAGCTAGCTAAATAGCCAGTGCTGGTCAAGAGGCTATTTTCTGTTTGGCCAGTGGATTGAACAGCACTGATAAAGCTTGGAAACGGAGTCACACCCAGCATCAGAACTGCCCGCATGCGCAGGAGAGAGGCTTCTGCGCTTTAGTGAGGAAGAGGTAAGAGTGACAGCCATCAAGCTTCAAACACAGTTTCATAGTTTGTCCATCAAGTTCAGCCATTATGGAAATTAACATATACCAGATTTAAAACCTTATATAGATATGGTTGATCCAGAGGAAGGCAAAAAAACCTACAAAGTATGGTTTTATTTGCTCCAACAGGGGAAATACAATTCCTCTGATCCTGTAAGGCAGTCAGATGCCCCCTGGATCAACGTTCTCTGCAGGCTTTAAAACTTTATTATTCAGTTATTTTTTGCTTCCAACTTTTTCTTAAAACAATCTATAAACCAAACAGGTTTTAAATCCTCACAAAAGTCTGCAGGTATGCAAAACCTGTTTAAAGTGGGTCAGAAGGAGGTCAGCTAAAGGTCATATGCACTGTTCATTATCTCCAAATGATCTTAGAAGCATCTCACACTGATATCAAACTCATGCCATCTACACAAGCCCAAAACCCCTCATTACAGGTCCTTAATCTGTCAAGATATGACGCTATACTCTTTTTTTGACAATCTTGTACCAATGGTGTAAACTTTTTTCAGTTCTCTACAAGTCCCAAGGAAGAAAAGAGTCATCTGATTAATGGATTACTCAGTATGAACTCATTTGTCTGTGATGCCTTGATAGTTGACAGAGAGAAAGCGCTTTTGACCTTTACACCTCCGTTATCTCTGATCGATGGATGGCAAATGGACCTCCAAGACTCACCACGGGCATCATACTAAGTGCAGCTGGTGCTCTGGATGTCAATGCAGAACAACAAGTAAATAAGCCAGACAAAAACACAAACATCTATATTTGGGAGACAAACATGAGCTAGTTCAGAGATTTAACACCTTCAGCGGCGGAACTCAACAAGAAAGATCATTATATTGACAGTACTTTCCTAGGCTGACATCGTGGATACCAATAAATCTTATTTAACAAAGTCAATGACAAAGCAGACCTTGTAGAACCCCCCTCTGTGCTATATACCTACTTTATATACCTAAATCTAAGTTCACGGTTACTGGTTATCAAATTACTAATTACGTTATTAAGTTGCTATACTCTGGCATAGTACAGTTTAATCTTCAGTTATAGCTATATGAAAAGTTGTTATTTTGTATCTATGAAATTGGTGTCCCATTTAAAATTAGTTAGAAAGGTGTATATATATATATATATATATATATATATATATATAGCAGAACTATGTATGTGATGTAGACTATCCAGTAAGGCCTGCTGCTGTAGCTGCATAGATGATGGCAACATTGATGGCCCTAACAGCAAATTGCAATGCCTAGATCTATCCATCCACAGCATTTAAAAATTGATATGACAAATGCTCTTTTTTAAGAGGTTATGGAAAATGGAAAATGGCTTATATTATGAAGCTTTTGATGAAATGTAACTTTAGAAAAGAATATGCAACTTTTTCTATGTAGGCAAATTTATTCTTTTGGTGATTCCTTTAAATGTTTTACACATTTTTACATGCAATGGTTTAAAACGTAGGCCTAGTACACTTAAGCAGATCCGCAGCCAATTTTGTACTCAACTGATCTGCAAATGAATCAATCAGAAGTCCTAGTCCTACACTATTTGACCATAAAAGGTTGATTTCTGTACCTTGTGCATTGTTAGTGATATTCTTTGTTGTTCTTTTGTTGGATTGCCTGATTGTATGAGATTTTTATTGGTTATAGTAAAAATTATTTAAAAAAACACTACTTGACATTTATGAGATTCTGCTCTTCTTAATGTTTTCCTGGATAGAAAGTGAATTTCTATCTGACATTCTAAATCATATTTAACACACATGTGCACTTATAATCAATAATTATCAATGCATCTGAACAGAATTGGTTTCTTGCGATCAGTAGGCTGCTGAATTTCTTTTTGTTTAACTGTTGAGCGCAATCTTTTATCAGATAAAATAACTGGCATGGAATTGAACATTAAAAGTTAAAGTAAACAGATTAGTTTCCGTATTTAGCTGTGTTGTAATTGTGTCATTTATGTGTCATAAAATGATGTAACATACACAAACATTTTCAAAGTTTTAAGCACCATATTATTTATTTTTAAACCAAAACCCTTATCTTCCAACATCAACTCACCCCGCATCTATATTATCTGTTCACCAAACCTTAACTTCCTCTCTCCGGAAGCAACATCTTTCATTTAATTTTCATCAAACATCATTTAATTTCCATGCTCCAGCTTGTCGTCCCCAATTAAAGCATAATTGTTGGCCTTTGAACCAAAGTCCCCATTCTCCACCATCAACTCCCATAGATTTACTTTATACCCAAATCCCAGGTTCTCCCCTTTAACACCTTCTAGCATTAGGCAATTGTTATCAGTCCTGTATATTTCCTCCAAGATGCAACCCTGGCAACGGAGAAGAGTTCAACTGCAGCCAACTCCTGAGTGAGGATGTGGGCCAGCACTGACCTTTAAAACTCCCTAATTGGAGGATGTGCAGAATAGGCTATTTATGCATATGATTATTGGCCATGAGTGGCTAGAACAAAGGATCAGATAAAGCATTTGGGTTGGGGAGAATGAGGGAAATTTAGTCAACCAAGACATGGCCTACCCTAGAAATGTCAGTTGGCTCCCAATTTTCCAGGAGGCTTGACAGATCTGTTTTCTTAGGAATGATGTTCCCATTGTTAGTTGCCAATACCCACCAGCCAATGGGAACACTGCCCACTATTTATAAGTACACTGTGGGCGGGATTTTCTGCCATTTGCTTACAGCAAACAAGTTTGTGAGTGTTAAAAAGTGTTTGCCAAAATTATGGTAAACCCATCCTAGGTTTACCATTTTCTTAGGCCCTTTTAAGACTTGTGAACAAAAGTGGCACCATCAGCTGCACCCAGGTGCACAATAAATTGCTGCTATGGCTCCCAACTTCACAACAGGTCAGGTAGCAGTGCTGTTCTTCCTCTAGAACACTGAATGCAACCACCCAACCAGAAGCAGCTTGTCACTTACAGAAACCGTGCATCAACCAAAGCAAACCAAACCCAAAGCAAATGCAACCACATACAACTCTCCCATACATTTGAACAGGACTGGTTGGAAGTCTGGTTGACCTAGTGGTACAACACTACAGTTTACCGCATGCCTGAAAGGGGTCTTAGTTTTGTGGATGCACCCTGTATTATACACTAATAGTAAAATTCATAATAATTTTGTAAAAAGAAATGAGACCCATCAAGTAAAAAAACATAAAACAAAACAGACCCAAAACTATTACAGTCCCTTAGTTATATTAGGCAAAACCTAACAAAGTGACATACACATGACAGAGATTACTCCAGATCTCTAAAACTAACCAATCCTTATACTGTGCAGTATGTTACATTCTCCACACCATTTTGCAAAGAGCACAGAGCTCTGTGTTATATACTAACTACTGTTAATCATAGCAGTTATCTCATATTAACAGCCAGAACTTATTTAGTGTACCATTGGGGCTTCTAAATTGCCCAATGTTTATCAAACAGGCATACAATTGCTACTTTAAAACATAGATCTTCTTTAGGCCTCTAGGAAAAGTTTTACAATTCTTGAAATTAAATCCTAACCGCTGCGGCTCCAATTTTTCAGTTAATGCAACATGTGCTTGGCAAATCCCAGCTGTCCCAGCCATTATTTTCAGCAGTCTTGGGCTAATCCACAGAGTTTCAGGAAACACTTTCAGCTTTCTATTTATTGTGCTAAACTGAACTTCTTCATCATTCTAACTCAATTACAGGGATATCTGGCAGCCTTCTCCATCTCTATCAACAAAACAAAGTCAATGCAAACAAAATACAGAGAAGTACGAAGGCACCAAATCAAAAAGAGGGAGGACGCTCATACTGTGAGCGAGACAAATTATCATAAGTGATGGTTTGCATTAAAAAACACATATTACTCGCCACGTCTACATGCATCCAACCACTCAAAATTCAATAAGACACACTGCAGACGGGGGAACGAAATGAAAGTAATGACAAATAAGAGAGGAACAATATCAATTCCTGCTTAAACTTAATAACACTTGTAATGTGGCTTTGTTATTCATCCTTAATAAGAGAAAGTTGGTGTTTTGGAAACGGGAGCATTGAGATACAGCAAGAATGAGATTGGGCAAGGAATAAATCAGTTTATTAGTAAACTGCATCATTGTCATACAAATTGGACGCAAGGGAGTTGTTAATACTAAAACTTCATACAGGGAACAGTTCTTCATCTTAACAGTAAAATGCTGAAACTTAGCATAATAAGCATTCATACTCTGCAAAAATAAAATGTCTTCGTTATTTGTTAGCTATGAATGAAGTTTTATTTCATGCCAAGAAAACTTCCATATACATATATGATGGAAGTTATTGATTTGTAATCTTATTTCAGGGAGAGTAACAAAAACTGTTGGTATTGTATTATTCTGCATTCATATTTAATCTGTGATCAACCGCTACTCTTACAAGTAGGTAGGAAAGCAAAGTATAGTAGGGATCATGTGACTTCCCAGATATCTCCTGAATTTGTGAACATGGAAAAAAGTGGTGGTGGTGGGGGGTCTTTGGTAACTTTGTATTTTTTTAGAAAAGACATGATTCATAAGATACTAAAGTAAAACAAACATTACGTAAGCTTTGGAGGAAAGCAAATAATTTATTTTTTTCTGCAACTTTTGCTAGAGAGATATCATTCTTTGGTATGGACACTTAATACCTAGCCCACCCATTCTCATACAGGGTCCTGAAAGTGGTTCTAGGGGTGTGACTGACTGAGACCCCAATATAATGGTGCTTGTATATCAGGATGTCCAGTGCCGCTTGGTAGAGCTTGAAGTATGACACCAATGATCTTTTAGATCTCTGTAAGGATTGTATTCTGGCCACCACTGCAAGAAGAGAATCTCTCCCACTAACCTGTGATTAATTAACATTAACAGGGGTTACTAAGATTAGGATAATATTTTAGGGTTTCCTCTGGGGTAAAAAGGTTGAGAAAGGGTGAACATGGACACCTGCTTACCCATGCTGGAAGAATTATTACATATCTTGGTCACTACTTGTTGTGCTCCTAACTTCATGGTCTTTTGCCCTATTAGAATGTCATCACTGTGGAAGATATGTCCCTCTCCCAGACCTAAGGTTTTGGAAAAAAAGAAGCAGGCATCTCCCCTCCTGGAATTTATTCCTAAAGATGATGGCTGCTGGAGTCCAAGAGTGCCTGGCGTAGTTGTAGCAAGTAAATGGGGTGCAGGACCAAATAAAATGGAAAGTAGACACATAGCCCTTTCCATGCTGTCCTGCCTCAAAACAAAAACAGTGAGATGCCACTAGACACTTGATTGTCAAGGTGCTATACCTTCGTAAGAGTCCAGCCAGCAAAGTCTATATATAGAGAGATCAACTTTAGGAGAGATTCAGAAATAATTGTAACCTAGCCTGATGGGATCACCTGTATTGTTGTGTAATGTATTGTAATGTCTTGAGCTACACCTCACCCTCCTTCCCATATTCCTATATTGCAATAAACCTGTTTAGGTTTTCAACTTTCTGCCGAGACTGTCACCCAACCGTCTAAACATCCTAATAAACAAAACAGTTACTAAGATTGATGTGCCTGTGACCTTATTTACAATAAGTGGGCTTGGGACATTTACAGTGTAGCTACTGAACAGCTCAAAATCAATATTTATTGAAGATCGGCACCAATAGCACAACATAATAAATACTCAGCTGCATTAACTGGTGTTTATAAAAATCTACCTATTGTTCAAATCTAAAGTGGACCTATGGTCATCTACAAGTCTACTTAAAAAAATGGCATGGAACAATATACAAAAGCACTAAAATATGAAGCTTTTATCATTAAAAATTGTGTGGTGCTCCATTAGCAAGCCATTGATGTTATACAAGGTAAGACTTGCACTGTAATTTTGGAAACAATCTTGTAAGCTCTTTCTTTGGACCACTTTGCCAGTCAATTTAGTGAATTAGTTTGCTAGCAACCCCTACCTTAGAGTCGATCTAAGACTGATTTGCTGCATATTCTTGCTGACACAGTTTGATAGTCCTATACTGAAAATGTTTATAAATCAAGGAACAAGCTATTAGATATGGTAGCTGCATTTGTTTTTTCAGGAAATGTATCCTTGTGAATCTTGTGTCCTTATACATTTCTATATCTTGAACTCTTAAACAGGTATCTGCCTTCCCAACTACATATTTGAACTCCTTTACCCTATCTGAAAATAAGGAGAATACAAATCAAGAGAACACTTGGGTCACAATAGGGTCACAATACTCCCTCATAGAGAACTGTCGGAAAGACCATTGTCACCCTAGAGAAGGAAATATGTTACAGGCAGGACAGCAGGTGAAAAACATCTAAAAATCAAACACAACCACCATATCTAATGAGTGGTAAGGTTCAATGTATTAGATTCCTGGACCTGGTACCTTACCATCAGTGATGTCTTTTCTCGGGTAAAAAGACCACATACAGGCCTCGTAGCCTGTAGCTAGATGCAAATGTACTACTCAACTCTAAATATAAGCAGTACACACATACTGGAAAAGCTGCAAGTTGTTTCCAGCACAGGAAACACTAAAAAGTACATGTCATCATCGCCAGACCTTGTTAGCAGCCAGCCTTCATTCCTACAGATGCCTCCTAACTCATTCTGCCACTTATAAAGGACTCAGCTCATCAGTAACTCGTGAAGATAAATAATTCACTCGCTGCCGGCTTGTAAAATATTTTTAGACATAAGATGTATAACTTCAAAAAGTGCACGTGACACCTTCCTGAGACACTATCCAGAGGAAACAGCTGTAACTGAGCAGAGAAATTGGGAGATGTTTTAAGGCTGTAATCCTGATGTGATGGAAGAGATAAAGCAAAGTATCTATATTTGGTAATATGTTTTTTCCTGTATAGTGTTGTGTGTATTCACAGCATCTTCAAATACTTGTAAAAGCAAAATTGTTCTTGTATGTAAACTGTGGGAGAGGATCACCATGGTGTTACAAAATGTGCTCACCTGTTGGGAAAGACACAGAAATGCAAAGCTGCTATGAACACATCCATTGCTATTACTTTAGGACTGATACCAGAGGCTTAGCTACATGCCCATAAGTAGAATTTGGATCCAGGCCCTCCTTTTTATGGCAATTCTTCACCAGCACTGAGGTTCTTATAGATACAAATTTGTGGGCCCAGTCCAAGTTTTGGTGAGGTCCCACCATTTAGGACATGCTCCTTGATGTCAAGATGCCCCCCCCTGTACGGGGAACCTATAACTTAACCCCATGGAAAGGTTCCGCCGAAACCCTTTAAAGTTATAAACGGACTAATATTGTTCGTACCCGTACTTTATTAGTAATAGCCCGTTCCTTTAGCAGCTCAACCAATCTTCACAGGCCACTTACTTGTAAACGGAACTAGCACAGGAGAAGTTCTACTATTGTCTTATTTTTCCAAGCTTTGACATATAACATCATCTAAGTCAGGAAGAGGAAGTCAATGGTAAAAGATCTCTTCTGACATTGTGTAGTGAGCAGATGGATAGTGGTCATGATGAGGGTTCCAACAGGTTTTCTGGATTCAGGAACCCTGGGCTCCATCAAGGCTTTTGCAACCCCTGTTCCTACACCACTGCCTGGTTCACACAAGAATTAGATGCAAGCAAACTTATGGTGGTAAACTTCACGTATCATATTCTTAGTATGGTTAATAGAAGAAGAGAACTGGTCAAGGAGTCTGTAGAGAAAACAATAAAGGACCGAGACTGAAACTTGCACTTAATTTAGAGCAGCATAGTATAGTTAACTACACTCCTGACATTCATCTGACATTGTCCTTACACTGTTGCTTCCTGCTCCTCTGGACTCTGATTTACAGATATTACAAGAGGGTAATATGAAGCAGAATATCTTTGTGAATCATTCACCATCATATTGTAGATTTGCTGATGCCTATGAACAGCAAACAGAAGCCCAACAACAGACACAATAAGGGAAGAGGGTTAAAGATGTCCAGACTGGTAAAACTTGGCAGTACAACAGTAGCCTACTCACATTCTGTTTAATATTTTAGTGTGCCAAATGTCTGTGATATCTGTTTATTTTGTTTCAAGGAATGGAAAAAGCACATAGACAAAATGAGTTCAATGTTTACTCTGGTTATAGTTATTAACAACAGCTGCATCTAGACACTCACAGCATCCCCTGACCATCCATCATCATTTGCCCCTGTCATCATATAGTATCATTTGATATAGTAATATCCGGTAGTGGAGCCAAGTACAGAGGATGATATATGCAAGTATGGAGATGAAAAGTTTCGGCTACAATCTTTACTCACAGTGCACTGAATGTACAGTAAATGTGGAATTAGGCAACAGAGAAGGACCAGGCATACAAGGTCTCCAAGCAAATCAATGGCAAAGTAAAAGCTGAGAACATCAAGTATATGGTACTGGGGGACTGACATTAAATACAATTAAAGGTTTAAATTAAAAATTATTTTGCCTACTAGAGACTTGTAAAAAGGAAAAAGTGTTATATATTCTACAATTACTAACTTTTTAACATATTTTAAGAGAAAGCAGTTAACCTTATTTAGTAATTTGCTACCATCAAGTAACATACTTGAAAAAAAATCACAAGTTTGTTTTTTTTGTCATTTTTTTTTTTTTAAATAATGTATTCAAATAAATGTAATGTGTCTGTAGAAAAAGTAAGACCACCCATGGCCTTAAGGGCTAGTATTTATGGGCTTTGATTAGGATAGTCCATAACCCTCCACTTCTATTTTTGTGCCATTACTTGATGCAGTAAAGCAACCAACCCGTAAGATTTTTTATCAACATTTTTTAAATTACCTGATTGTACGGTATGTCTTATATGCACTGTTTTCTTTTTTACTGTATTTGTTTTCTATTGTCTTGCTTCAATAAAAATGATATTTAAAAAAAACATTTTTTAAATTAGTTGGTGGTGAGCGGGTTCTTCTTCTTGGTGTTTTTGGTTTGATCAAAATATGTCTCTTGTCCACGGCACTGGTTTTTGTCTCCATGTTCCTTGTCTTGCTTTAGGACAGATTGCAAAGGTATTTCCCTGGCACATCCCCAATGTAGTTTTAAGTGGTGCAATATGTTTTTAATTGTAGATGCAAGCACTGTTACACCAACTGTTGTAAGAATTACATCTCAAAACATTATGTTGGGGTTCTCCTGGCCAAATTAGACGTCGACTGAAAACTCTGCCATATCTAGATTTGTTTCTTTTCAATTGGGTCTAATTATAAATGTATTCACCCAAATGAACACAGTTTGTAATTAATTTGCTATGTATACCTCTTCCTGCCGCTAAGGACATTAAAGTAAGGTGATATACAAGTGAAGTTCAAATAATTGAAAAAGAAAAATTCTATGAGCAAATAGATATTCAGAAAAATATTTAGGGTAATAACCTTCTCACTATGCTCCATCTCATGGGGTGGGGGGACATAATGAACTTCAGCCTCCTAAATTTGGGGAAACGTAGTAATGGAAAAAAAATCAGGACACTTAAAAGGAATGTTTAAAGTAGGCAGCACCTTCACTTATGGAAGTTGTGATGAATTATGCTTGAAACCATAATCCATGCATCAATTATAAAGAGCTCAATGATAAGTAGAGCAGTACATGTATTACTAAGACTATGCCTATCAAGGGTTCTGGAGACGGAATCTGGCAGGAATTGCCAGGGTAGATCACCATTGGGGCTGCCTTCAGTGCTTGGATCCATGGCAGTTGTAAAAACAGCCATTAAGGTCTTCTACTAATGGTAGCAACAATGTAATCTCTGTATGTGACAGATTTACAGTATTTTCCAATATATATCTCTAATTGTGCATAAACATTCTGCAACCTGTGCCCTTAATGGTGTTTTCAAGGCATTGCAAATACAAGCTTCTGTGAAGGTTTTTCTCATAGGAGCTTATTTAAAGACTGTCTGAGGAATGATAGTTTGGGGAGAACATCTATGAATGACACAAGTTATCAATTTGTGCTTCAGATTCATTACACTTAACTAATGCTCCATTGATCTGAAGTCTCTTGTGTAATTCTCCATATATTAGTAATCTGCTTTCATGTGAAATGACTTACCCCTCCTCCGCACCACCGCTTTCATCTTTATGTCTGCTCTTCACACATCTAGCATAATGATATCCACTGTAAGATATATGTCTGCTTTTGTTTTAGCAATTTACAAGCTCAGGTTTGAAATATAAACCAACATAAAAAAATGCATGAACTACATAAGTATTACTATACCAAAGGCAACAGTGGCTTATTTTATTAGACAAAAAGCAATGTACAGTGAAGTAAATCATAGACACCAATCATAATGATTTTTTATTCCCATTGAAGCCTGATGAAAGCTAATATCGAACTGATTGATTTTATTTATTGCAGTTTTTTATAAATATTGTGAATTTCATTATATCATAAGATAAAAGGTAAATCATATCCCGGGGATCTCATAAACCTCCCACCCTTACCTTCCTCCAACCCTCCTTTTTCTGGGTGTCCTTGTCACACTTACACTAGGTGTCCTATATCTGAATAGATCAGAAGATTTGCAGTCTTGATGTCATTAAGATAATCCCCTGCAGATGGGTTAGAAAGTGGTTGGGAGACCTGGGAAAATTTTGGATTTTGCCTTAGCATGGCATATCATAATTATGCCCAGATCATGTTTCCCCCCACCACCACCTCCAGCCAATAGCCCCATTTTCCCCCTGGATGTCCCCTCAGACAATATTATATGCTTTACTTATCCTTTCCAAAAATCTTCAGGTGACTCTCATGAGGTTTTTTTATTCTCTTTGGATTTTCTATGAGGTGGTTAGTTCTCAGTGATGCAAAAAGAGGTGTTAATGACAACAGAAGAGCTGTTGTCTGCATTATTTCACTATAGGTGCCAGGCACTGGCAAGATGCCAACACAGCGGGCAAATCCAGGATTCTTTGCACTTACTGCACAGAAGAATTAATGCAGCGGACAGTCCCAGGACAGGAAAGTGAGTAAGAGCTTCTACTTTTATTTTAAAATCAGGGAACATTCCAAAAAGGAATTAGCAAACAAATATCATGTGCACAGAACATTAACATGCAACTATAATCCATGTTTTTAGGGATCTAACAATGGTAGAGTGAAATATACTGGTTGCCATGGATTACTTAATAGTTTATTAGTTTACTTTTATTGCTTTAAAAATCTTAATCTGTCATGAGGCAAGTACATACCCACTGCTGTTTCTCCATTAGGCATTGGAAATTCCCAGATGTCTTGCTAATTCCTCTGCTTTATTACGTACAGCCTCATTCAATAAAAAGTTCTTATTCTTAGGGGTACAAATCCATGACAAACCCTATGAATTCATTCTGTACTTGTCTGTTGCACTTAAGAACTAGAACATAGCATGTGCCTATACTTAATAAATGAGGATTAGATGTTTGAAAGGAAATATAATATAATGGAACTCTAAAAAAATCTACCTTTTGTCGTACCCATTTCTGTTGTAATTAGTTGGTGGTACAGCAGACTGTCCATGGTCCTGAAAGCTAACACTATGAGTATGATTTATTAAAGCTCTTCAAGACAGGAGAAGATAGACTATGATGTGTGAACCTGGGTGATCCAACAAACCTGCAAGGGATTTCCTAAAACTATTTGCTGCTATTTTGCAAATATTTTCAATCTTGTACTAGATCCATTTCAGGTTTGCAGGATCACCCGACTTCAGCCATTATAGTTTATGTTCTCCAGCCTTGGAAAGCTTTGGTAAATCAGGGCCAATGTGTGTATGTAAATACACTACTCAGTCAAAACATTAAAAAAAATCTACAGATATTGTCTAGGTTCCCCTTGTGCCACTAAAACAGCTAGGACTCATCAAGGCTTGAACTTCACAAGACCACTAAAGATGTCCTATGGTATAAATGGCACTAAAACATTAGTAGCAGGTATTTTAGACGTAGTATACCCTGCTGCCATCTCTTTGACAAGTAAAATACACACATGCCCCAGGCAAAGTACATGTTTTAAACGTGATCAGATCAGGTCACATTCTTCCATTGCTCCATAGTTCAACTCATGCCTATTGTAGTTGCAATTGGTTTAGCACAGGCACTTTAACTGTCCTGTGGCTATGCAGCCTAATATACAGCAAAGTGCAATGTATTCAGCCTGATTTATTAAAAGTATTTTTGCTACATCAGTTCTTCAGGGCTTTCTAATAACAATCTAAAATACAACATACTTTCCAGGTTGGTTGTCAAGTTCCATAATACATTTTTATCTGATGTGTACTGTGTAATGTGTAGGCAAAAAGCAAATGTTCAATCTAGCAGATACAAATCAATTTATAAAATATATATTAAAAATGTAGGACAAAACAGATAGGAAAAAATAAATTAAAGTTTAAAAGTATTTTAGGTTGATATATTGTGTCAGTCTACAAAATTATTTTTTAGGTGGACTCACCCTAAATATGTTTAAATGCATTGTATTTGATATCAGTGCTTAGTGGTGATCACTGAGAGTCCTTACCTTTGAGTAACCAGAATTTGAGTAATCCAAGCTCAAGGATCATCTTGTTACAGGCTGCCACATTGGCAAGTTGGTCTAGGTCTTATACAGAGGGCTGACATTAGTGCAGACCTTTATAATATAAGAAGTATTACAAGCCAAGGCACCCTTTTCTGCTACTGCTAGTTGGGGACAGGGCATGGAGCTAATCTAGGGGTGGATAGACAATGATAGCCAGTGCTTGCTGCTAATTTCTTAGGGAAAACATTTTGGGAAATGTGCTTTTGGTTAACATGGGATCAGTGCTTGGAAACAGTGTGACTGTTAAGCAAGTGCAATCACAGCATTTAGTTCCAGTTATAAGCTACCATTTTTTCCAGATTGTTTCTAAAAGAGTCATCTGTTATTCTCATGTTTTGACTGTGAAGTGAAATCACAGAAATAATTTCTGATTGCACATAAGAAATTTTCTTTTTGCCTATTATATTTGCCTGTTTTCTCATATTGTGACTGTTAACCAAGTGAAATCACTGCAATTCGTTCCAGTTATTTGTGGACCAACCCAACTCTACTTTTTCCATTTTTCTGACCTCTTTTGAATACCATATCTGTTTGCTAAGAAAAGTAAAACATTATACAGAAATAAAAGAAATGTGCTTCTAATGGTTACATTTAATTTATTATGTTTTTGCACCGATGACACTGCCTATTCAACTTAGAGAATATGGGATAGAAACAACTTATAGAGCATCATGGGAGACACAAGGCATGCTTCATTTCTTTTGCTTTTCTGACCCTGCAACACTTTCTGTTACCAGATAAACACTTTTCAAGGGTCAATTAAGATGTCTGCAGATGATTAGAGTCTGCCACTGATGAAACTGAGATGCAATTAGCAAATTAAAAAAAATCTTTTGATTAGTACTCAGCATAATTCATTCCAATTATTCAAAGTTCATGACTGCAGGGGGTGAAACGTTTCCAGGAAAGGGTATTTATATCTTTATTTCCTCATCATCTCTCTGAATTTTGATAATCTCTAAGATCTGAACTTGTTAAGTTATACGATAGGTTCAGGTCTGCACTTTTGTGTAGTAAGGACAGCTTAAGAAATACAGAGACTCATTCAACACAAAATACTATACAATTTCTGAAAGCACAACAATTTCTGATCAGTGATCAGATCATATAATTGGTGCCCTAACCCTGAAGGTGGCCCATGGCCTTCAAGTTGTTTGTGTCTACAGGTTTTCACATAAATATGCATATGAGCTTGTGTAAATGTTAAAGTCTTTGTGGATCCAGCAGGTAGGAGAGAGCTTGACTAGCCTCATTTGACCTGTAAGTCACAAGGTAGGGACACAGTAACAACTGTAATAGGTTCTTAAGTACCTCTGATCACTATTTCCATTGAGCTCAATTGGTTGTAACTTCCTCTCTGGTCTGCTCTCTGGCCTGGATCAGGCAACCATTAAAGCGGTTATTTAAAAAAAAACTTGGTAAATTAGTTACAGGCAGTCCCTTGTTATGCATAAACCCTTGACATCCTATATTTCTTATACACACACACACACATATATACATTGTGACAGTGTGTCACTAAGAGTGACAGGAAAATGCATTAGGTTCCAGAGAAATGAAAGTGAGGATGTTTGGATAGGTTTTTTAGAAAGAAACCAGGTTCTTTAGGACCCTGGAGCTGGCAAAGGGAGTGAAAGAGTGGGCTCCTTGCCCAACCCAATCCTGACTGGGTAAATGTGCACCTGCACTCAGGTGCAAGAGAGAGAGGAAATGAATCAGGAAGAGGCTGAGGGAAAAGGATCAGCCACGGTGTTGCAGCCTGGAGTGTGCATAGAAGGCGACCAGAGGGTTCCAGGCTGAGAAGGCAGCCAGAGGGTTACAGGCTTAGAAAGCAGCCAGAGGGTTTCAGGCTGAGAAGGCAGCCAGAGGGTTCCAGGCTGAGAAGCGGCCCAGAGGGTTCCAGGCTGTGAAGGGAGCCAGAATATGTTCCAGGCAGGAGAAGGGAGCCAGAGTGGGTTCCAAGCCGCAGGAGAGGGGACAGAGCTCCAGGAAAGCCAGCGGGCAAAACCAGATTGGAACTGTGATTGAAACAGTGTTGATTTAGTGTGTGTTAGTAAGAGAGGGCACCTAAGTGAGGTAGCCAGAGGCCCAGCTAGGCTACTGTTTGTTATTTTTGACGTGAAGCGCTGGGGAGTGTGCTGTAACACTTGCCTAAAGAAATAAACCTGTTGTTATTTTGGCCTCTGCTGGCTCTAATCTGCCCTCTAAGCATCCCGTTACCATGAGCAAACCCCAGTCATCTACCACAATATTAATATATATATATACATAGTAGCAGAACAAAACGTGCAAAATCTAGAGGGCATTCAGCATCATCCACCTCAAGAGGTAACCATCTAGAAAGAGGTTTAAAGGGTCCGGATAAGGTGCTACAGAACTATCGCGCCATGAATGTGTAGCCCTTTATTTGGGAACCAGGCCCGAAGTGTGCTGGAAGGAATGGGTAGCACAGGAACTCCTTTTCCAGGCCAGAAATTGAGGATGGCTCCTGGATGAGCACTTGACCAATGATAAGAAAAGGTCACCTGGCTTTGAGACTGGGGAAAATGGAGCTTGGGGCCAGCTGGCTCAGGTGGACAGGTTGTGTGAAGCCTGTATGCTTGGAAAGCCCAGGAGGTCTCTAAAAGTTTAGGTCTGTGGGACCAATAACTCTGAAGAGTGGCAAAGAGAGAAAGCCAGGAGGCTAAATTTGTGATTTTATTTTCTGTCATACTGTGATGATCCTCTTAAGAGGGAAACCCCTAGTGATTGCTTTGAGTTGATGTTTTTGTGAATAAAAGTGGGCCAAAGGCAAGAGTTTATTACACTCTTTATATGAGAATGGAGCACCATCTACTAGTGTCACCTGAGCATAAATCAAGATTATTTTTTAAATGGCAATTTTTGGAGTGGAGGTTGGTTTATACTCGATGTATGTACAGTAAATCTTGTTGCAGGTAAAATAGTTACCTTACGTGTATTTTATCTTTGCTGTTTAAATAAAACCATAGCAATCAACGTTCATCCATCCATCATTCATTCATCATTAAAAATGATAATGCAATATTTGTTATAAACACCACAAAAAGGCTATTAGTACAAACTCTTACAAAAGATGACCTTGATCTTAAAAGGAGACAAAGGAGATGTGAAAAAGAAAATGAGAATGAGAATGTGTTACCTTTTTGGGCACTGCTATGACTTGTGGTAGATTTGTTGTTCAATACCAAACCAGACAACACCAAACTTGCTGTCATCTTGAGTTTTTGTCCCCTTATACGTATTGGCCTGATCAGTGCTCGGTAGGATTCAATTTTCTGTGAATTGTGTTAAGGGCTCATATCTCAGTGTAAGAGATCTTTGTACCGTAATAACCTGCCTATCGTGGCTCAAAGCCCTCGGGCCCCTTGGCAGGTGAGCGATATTCCAGAAGTGATAGGGTTAAACCTTTGTTTATTAAAAAGTCAAAGCGCCTGTTGATTTCCAGTGACAGAAAACTATTCAGGAGGAGTCATCATCTGTGAAATAGAACCGCTAGCTGTAAGCTGGAATCAGGTTTCATCTAGAAGAAGCTGCATTCGAAAGGTCAGATGTCTAGTACCGGGATGAAATTAACTTGAGAGGCCTTGAAAGTTCTAAGCAAAAACTAAAAGAAAAAAATGGGAAATATCATCTGTTTCTGAATGAACATGAACATTTATTTATGAAAGGCAAACTATATTTTCTCAGGTTATCTTTGTGTTTGAAAAAGTAAACACCTCCCTGGAATTACTGGAAGATAGAACATACAGAGGATAAAAAGTACCCATTCAGGGGAAAGCTACACCTTTGTCCAAATGCCCCTACCCCCAGGAGAATAGACTTGCCTCTCAGCCGCTGCCCACACCACTGCCCAGCACTAATATGTGGTGTTTCTGTGTATGTAGAAGCATGTGATGCCACTCAAGTGTTGTCACACCGGGGATCCATAGCACTGTTTAAAGCAGACCTTGGACAAAGCTAGGCTAGCTTTTTTACATTTTTGGATAGATAGGCTACCCTTCTGTCTATACCACCATGACGGTAAAGACTGAATGTGAAACCCAGAGCTTCCAGGGATACATATGTCACATATCCCAGGAGGCTTTAGGCTTCTTCTTCTGCGCATGCTTGAAAGCCCCTACTGCACATACCTGGGCAGAAGGGGCTTTCCTGACACATAAAAAAAACATGCATAGAGAGATCAGCACTTTTTTTGTTTACATTTTCAGGGAAAAAACTCACCTGATTTTACACATGCGCACTGCAAGATTGTGTGACATAAGAAAAATATGTTAGAAGATAGCTGCACCAGGTATCCAGTCCACGCCAGAAAATAGGAAGAATCTGGGATAGTGTGAGACCAACTGGAATTGGATTGCGGAAGGACTGAGGGCTCTACAAAGATAAAGGTAAGTGATTTTTTTTTTTCCAATGAAAGTTCTGCTTTTCAGCTGTTATGTGAAAAAATAACCTGCTGCGTTATCCTGCATGAGCAAAAGTTTCAATAATTGTCATGTAAGCCTTTGTATTTCTTCCACCTTCTTGATACATGATTCCATGCTTGGTAACGTCTGGATCTGGCTTTGTATAAAAGGCCTAAAGAGTCTACAATGTAGAAAGTTGAAGATACCCAGTTTGCAAATTCAACCAGACTGATCTCAGAGCCTTCGATTATTAATTCTTTAAACTCGCCTCTTGATCTTCAAGTACAGCTCTTCTTTAATTCCCCAGCATCCCAAAGCAGATATGTAAGACCAAACCTCCACCAATGCATGTTGATGCATTATTTGACTTCCTACCTCCCAGCAAGCATTTTCCTCCCAGTTACAGGGACCCGCGCCCAGGTTTGGTTCATAAAGGGTTTTGGTGTACTTTTTTGTTGGATAAACACTCCTGGAAGTTTTACAAAGCATGAACATTCTTTAAAGTTGGGCAAATATTATGGCAAGTTATGTGAATATACTTTGAAGTCTGACAAACCCAGTGTTTGAGTTGGAGTTTATAAGAAACTAATCTTCCACTTAAAGGAGTGAATTAAGAGATTGTTCTTCAACTTTTTAGGAACATTCACCGAGCTTCAGAGAACATTTGCCTAAGCCGTATAACGGTTGATACCTTCCAGGTAATTTCATACTGTAAGCCAGTGTTTCTCAACCTTTTTACCATGGAGGAACCCTTAAAATGACTTTCAGGTCTTCAATGAACCCCTTCTATAGTTACTATTACATTATTGTGGTGGTTAATGGGAAGAATGCCACTCTTACAAATAGGTTAATGGTTTTAGTTAAACTGACCTGGGAGTCACAAATTGCTCATTGCTTAAGGGACCCCTAGCAAACCCTAGAGGAACCCTAGCTAAGAAACACTGCTGAAGAGTGTGATGTTTTCCCATGAAAAAACAGGATAAATAATGAAAAATACTCATTAACACAGGCAAAATATATTCACAAGGATGTGGCCTGCTTTGTGCAAATGATTTAATGGTAATTAAAATAGGCCAATATATGCTATCAAGGCTTGTGCATTCAAATAGAAAGAACCAGCTACAGTTATTTATTGCTGGGTTTGTGTTTGGCGAGGAGTTCTTCTTCAGATATTGCTGAAGAGGCAGAGGTCTACTTCTTGGATTTAATATACATTGAATCTTATATTCTGAAGAAAGATGACCCAGGGGTGTAAATTCTGAACAGGCTATTAACCATTTTATTATATACTTTACCTGATAGCTTTATACGCTCCGTGTTAGCATTTATGCAGTACTGCATTTACCTTATGAATGCATTATGGCTACATTTCATCAGAGAGGCCCATCTATTGTAAGAAACGTCTTGATAAACAAAATCCAGAAATGTCTTGTCGCTTGAGAGATGTGACTGCTAAGCATAGCTGTGTTTCCTGTGCATTGTACGCTGCAGATATTATGCTAATCTACGCGTTTTATTGAGTATTTATGTGCAGATAGGCTTATGTGTCCTAGATTGAATTTATTTTATTGCCGCTGCCAATATAGCTACAGATCGTATTTCCTCTCTGCATATAATTCAATCCAGCTAGAACTGTTACTGTTTCAATTATGCGGAGTTAATTTTATACTCATCATAACTATATGTATCTGTTCTTCATTTATCAAGATTTAATGCAGTATCCTTGTTTCTGTTTATGATGAACTTTTTTTTTTACGCAACAATTAAACTTGAAAAGATTATAGTTCTGATGTGTACCATGAAGGCAAAAGGTAATTTTGTGCCAGGCAAGTGGTAAGGTGTTGTCTTAAAGTGTATCCTCTAAGGGCAATTTCAGGCCCACGGTGAGCTGGAGCATTCTATTGTGGGCCCAACCACAGTGCTATCTCATTGAATGGGAACCATTTTTTTTTTGCTCGTAGCAGATTGAGGTGCAAACCACAAAAGTAACAAGTTGCTTTTGCTGAAGAAGAAAAAAAAAAAAGAAAACTTTTTAAAAATACCTGGTTTAGATGCATACAAATAGCTTACTGAGAACAACTTTAGTTTTTTTTTAAAAAGTAAAACAATCAAAGTCTTTAACTCAATTCATATATAAAAAAAAACATCAACATGAGACAATAGTGCGTATTCAAAAACATCAATCATTTGCAAGTCTCAATTTCTCCCTTATGTCCTAAAAACAGGCTCAACGCGTTTCGCAGACTATATTGTCTGCTTTTTCAGGAGCCAAATAGGGCACATCAGATTTATGTCTCAAACGGCACTTGTGTTCACCTTGTGTTTTCTAGATTCTTGGTAATGCTTTGTGACAGGTGTGACTTTTTTGCTCCTGAAGAAGCTGACATTATGGTCTGCAAAACTCTTTGCTGTGTGCCGAGCAGAGTGTAAATGTGTGTTTTTACATCTCAG
The DNA here is from genome assembly GCF_032062135.1 of Pyxicephalus adspersus. Classification (NCBI taxonomy): domain Eukaryota; kingdom Metazoa; phylum Chordata; class Amphibia; order Anura; family Pyxicephalidae; genus Pyxicephalus; species Pyxicephalus adspersus. The sequence goes on along the minus strand of NC_092864.1, from coordinate 19,447,565 downwards.
GTATGAAAGGAACCTGACAATTTTTTTCTCTTCCACGGTCCATAGTATCTGTTTGATCTAACAAAAATAATGATTCTGTTATCTTTTTTGTGTTTTCTGCCTGTGCTGACTGTAAAAGCAGAACTGAACACTACTCAAATCTAACCAATTACAATAAAATCAAACACAAAACACATAAATGTAACTTACCATTCATATGAACTTTACTCCACCATCCCATCTTTTCCAATTTGGTACTCTGTCAGGCTTCTGTGCAGTTGATTCGGCAGCCCCCATCATCACTTTCTGGTTCCTTCTGACATGTCATAGAGAAATCCTGCACATGTGCAGAAGTGGAAGAATAACCAATATGACTGTATAAGGCACAAGTAACATGGCACTTTGTGTGCTGAATAGCCCTGATTAAGTCAACCCAGCAAACTGATGAATTCCTGGTGTGACTATGAATGCTTGGAAATTTGATTTCAATTGTGCATGTGACATCATTGGAGAAAAACACAACTATATCTCTGGATCTGAATGTAGTAGGGGAGTTTCATTAACAGATAAGTGAAAAATATGTTATTTTTTTTCTAAAAGTGTGCATTTAGATAGGGATGAGAAGAGGAGGAGTAAACTTCTTGTGCTGCTCATAAATAGACCCTATCACCCTACCACAGGAAATATGTTGCTGGCACAATTACCAGGTTCAAAATAAAAAGCAAAAAAAGCCAAAAAATAACTCTTCACACACCCACCATATCCAAGGATTGATATATTTGCATTCATGTTTTTAATACACTTTTTTCATGTTACATTTGGATAGTACTTTTTTAGATCCACCAATAACTATGTAGTACAAGGACCTGCCTGAATAGTCAGAAACTGACTGGGTGTTTCAGGTATGATACACAAGCTAGCCAATCACAATATATTTTTGAACGATCAGATGAAAATGTCAAGTTCTAAATAAATATCAAAGCAATCCAATATTTTTATATTGTTTTCAATATTTGGGCAGAATGTCAATCAAAACTGATCAGGCATGATTTTGTTGATTATTGAATGCCCATCATATTGAAATCAATATCTTTTTGGGTTCAATGAGATATAATGGTAAAATCAATTGTAATTTTGATCTGCTAATGAATACTAGTAGTTGATTGCAAGGATTGATTCCAATTGATCAAATTGTCGCTTGTTATATTGATAATAAATAACATGGAGAAGAAAAATGGCATTTTAGTATGCCTAGTGTTGGTTTTAGTAAATTTGTAATTGTACAAAATCATATAGTTAGACTGTAATATGTTCTGTAAGATTTAAAGAGAGATTATTTGAGATCAACCAATTAAAATTTTTACCAATTCTAATTGCAAATGGAAAAACAAAAATGCTGAACTCCAGGACCTAAAATTCTAAAAAGTGTTTAAGGATCTCATCAAGAATTCTCTTAACTGCAATTCTCTATTTAATGCGAGAATAAAACATAGTNAGTGGCAAAGATCCTGACTCTTAGCTCTGGAACTCACAGCCACTTATAAAGGGATGCAGAATTTTCACTAGGTGGTTTTATTAAAGGCTGGCCCTCCCTTTCAAAAATCAGTTTGACTGTTGTTATGAACACATAATATATGTACATGACAACGTACTGTAGCCAGCAATCACCACTAATGTGAGACAAATGATCTCATGTTGTTTACCATGTAAGTCAGAACAAAATAACATATGTAATACCTCTCTCTAATATATGCACATTTCCATTATGTTTTATCAATGTACAAATGTTGTATATACAGAATATCTGCAGATTTAAAATGTAGTAGGTTATTAACACTTAATTTGGACCTATAGCACATTCCTGTTGCATTAAATTCCCAATCAGCATTACCAGCCTTGTATTATCAATGTATTATCCCTGCCTGTTGGACTGTCCCACCCAATGTTGTCAGCCCTTCCTGCTGAACTATCCCAAACATTGTTGTCATGTGTTCTTGCTAAACTATAGAATGCTGCCTACCCACCATCTTTCTTTTTCCTACTCCATGTACATGCTGTACACTGAGTTCTATTACAGAAAAACAATGCTGCTCCCTTGAGCCTGCTTATACCCTATAGGCCTGTTAATTAAAGCTCTCCAAGGTGGATACACTTGATCAGTGAAGCTGGGTAATCCAGTAAACCTGGAATGAATTTTAAAAAAAAGTAATTTGATATTTTTTAGCAAATGTTTTTTCAATCGTGGTCCAGATTATTTCCAGGTTTTCTGGTTCACCCAGCTTCACTGATGAAAGTGTATCCTCCCCAACCTTGGAGAGATTTCATTAATTAAACCCTATGGGCTCTTAGGAGACATTTAGGGATATGCATTAGGCCTACCTCATAACTAGAAACAAATCTACCAACAGTTGTCACTTTAATAATTTTACAAGCCTGATTGTAAAATGTAAGAATGTAAGCTTGCTACAGAATATATAAAAATAATACAAAATAATAACAATTACATATACTTTAGAGGTATACAGTGAGTCTTAGGGTTACATTTTAGTAATGCCTTCACATACAATTTGAGATTACAACCACGGTTGGTTATTGTAGATACTTTAAAATGACATTAGTTATGCTGGAATAATTATCTATTGAGCTGCCTTGTGCTGTACTGCTTTTGATAAAATCATGGTATTTTTTATTATCCATTCATCAATTCACTTTCCAGGGTCAGCCTAGAAAAGTGGGGCTGGTCATATGCCAGCCATATGTTTTAGGTCTTCTACATAGACCCGTTAAAGTCCTGGTGATTCCATGTTTTCAGAGTTGTGTCTTTCTGAAGTTGGAAAAATATTACATAAATTATATATTACATATTATTTTAACTGTGAATATAAACTTTACTTAGCCTTTAAAAGGAATTTATCGGGATGATGGCTAGATTGAGAAATCCCTCCTCCAAAGCCAATTGTGTTGTGTATTTCTGGTCCAATGACTTTTAAGGATTTGGGATAAGACTTCAACACCACTTAATGCACCCTGTATCTATACACCTACAGTAGATTTAAAAAATAGAAAAATAGTGCAAACAGATGAGTTTCATATAACATACCAACACTGGCAACAAGTTCCATTTTTACTAGTTGAAGAAATCTTAAACATGGAGATGAAAACACCTAGCGATCATATTAGGTCCTTTTTTTACTACATGGCAAGTCATGTAGTAAAAAAGCATGTCTATACAATGAATTGTGACATAAAGACAATATACTTGTTCCGGAACAGTAATTCAGTAAGTGGCTGCCCCTAAGCATGTACATTACCAAACCTGTCAGCCGTGCCAGCTCCACCATTTCTTTCCTAAAAGGTTCTTTTTAAAGCATATTTAAATCCAAGTATAGGATGTTATATGTTGCAGGTGGTAACTAAGTCCTACGTTTTTGTTGTTTTTTGTTATTGTATTACATACAATAATAACATATTATAATCCTTCCAGTATTATACTTCTTGTCCTAAGGTGACAACACACATTCAATGTATTGTATCCAAGCAGCGTTGTCACCCTAGGATGGGTTTGCCGACCACAGAACACTTCTTCATCTCTTCATCTCATACCATGGGGGTAGGGTGTACTGTGAAAACTAGTAGGCAGATAACAATGCTTGAAATTTTCAAGCTCGTTTGATTTCTAGATTTCCTGTAGTTTTTTATAGAGACAATTTTTTTAATTTGCCTAGACACTTTAAATAAGATTTTTTATGGTTATGCCATACAGGTTTTCTCTGTTCTGCCATATCATAGTTTAATGTGTTTTCACACATTCATCTGTTAATCACCCAGTCATTCCCTTTGCCATCTGGCTGCTTCAGTAGAACCTTCACGTTTAAAGTAGCTCAGGCTACGTAATATTCCGTAGATGTCACCAATGTCTCGGCTGGCCTCTCCCTCCACATCAAGCTCTACATAAATTCATGTCCAGTCCCCGTAGACCCACATGAATAGTGGGTTTGTATTGTACATTTGCGGCAGCTAAAAAATAGAAATCCCTGTCTCATTTTCATTAAAATGTCGTTATCTGGAGCATGCAACCCTCGGGGATCGTGTGAGTGATTCCCTTCTCCCTGACTGCCTGTCTAAACCTTGCAAATCCATTTTTCATTGGACTTTTACATCCATATTAGGGACATTCATCACAGCAGTCTCAGAGTTTTCCATCTATTTTTTATGATTTTGATTTAATCATCTATAGCAATGGCTTGTATATTTACTACAATGTTTTTTAGGGGTGTGGCTCTTGCTTAGTAAGTCAACATTAACCAATATGCTATAAGGGGGTTACCTAAAATTGTTTTAAATGCATTGCATTGCAATTGCAAACAAAACTGTTTTCATTTGTGGCAGAAATACAATCCTACTGCCTAGAATAACCTAAAAGATGTTCTCCAATAAAGTGTTAAAAGCAGAACTCTAACTTATCCCCTTCATTTCTTGTCTAATGCACCCTGTTGCAGGGTAATTCTTTATTGCAGCCTTTGTACCGCCAAAGGAACCATTAGATCTTGGGAAACCCCTTTGGAAAAATGCACTTTATTTTGGTGGATGTCCCTCTTTACAGTAGTGGCCAGAATGTCACTCTTGTTGCAGACAGCAGCCCTGGAACTAGGCAGGTATCAATAAAGCGGAACGGTCATTAAAAAACAAAATACTTACCTTTTCTGTTGAAAAGCCCGCAATCCCTCCTCAAACCAGCAGTTCCAATGCCATCCTGGCTACCTTCTTTTTTTCCAGCATGGATGGGACAGCAGGTGCAACAATCCTATTTCTATTTAGTGAGATAGACATTCTTTTTTACATTCCGGATGATCTTTACATCCCCAGATGATCTTGGACATGTACAGAAAGAGCAGCCTGCAGCCTTCTGGGATATGTGAAGTATGTATCCCATGAGCTGTGGGTTTCCCCTTCAGTTTTTACTGCCACATCCCTGCCGAAATATTGTTTGAAAAAATCCACATTGATAAAATGGTTAGTCATCCTTTTATATAATGGTAAAAATGTGGTGATGTGGTAAAAATGAAGGGTAATCAAACAAAGCTCTGGTAGGGTTCTACAGAAGCTAGATAAGAATGGCTGTAAGGGGTCCTACTCGTTTTTTCTAGTGGTGGATTGTCCTTCCTCATGGACTAAGATATGCTCATGTAGCAACATATAAGTGCTACTAAGTCCAAGAATACTGTAAACCCAATCTATAGCCTGTGATCAAAGAAAGTGGGTTGAATAGTGCTGGCTATCACTAAACCTGGAAGAAGACCATTGGTTGGCTAAAAAAATGGACTCGAGGGGCATCATCTGGAGTGGGTATTTAAGAACCATTTTTTTTTGTACTGGGGAGGAACACATATGGAAGAAAAAAAAAAGTGTAGTACAGCTTTAAAGTAAATCAAAGTAATCAAACCTTAACTGGATGACATTAACTTTCTAAAGTGTAGAGTGTCATAAACACTTGCAGAGATTTGTATTTTTCCATGTTGTTGTCACCTTTACTTCATTGCTTTCTTGTATCGCGTTACTTCTGATCTCCTCCAGTCTCTTTAAACCACTTTTTACATATAGGAATTTACTTGGCTGCACATCTTGGCTGGGCTATGTTCATGCAATATGTGGCGGTATGGTTGCTTGGCGTCTTCATATGGACAAAAAGAGTTGTCGCCCAATAAGGGAGTGCCTAAGCAAAAATCTTTAAGGCTGAATCACAAGATGTCAAAGAATATCTATCTTATATATGGAATCAGCTGCTGCTGGTGAAGCTGCTACCATAGGGATCCATATAGTTCTGAGAGTATCTATAGCAACATCCCATACCAACCAGTCCATAACAACCAGTCTGTTTCATAGGGCTGATTGAAATTAGGGTTCAGATTCAACAGAGTCTTTGGTTCTTCCAGGCAAGTTAATGAGCTGTGCGCGGCAAATAACTGAGAACTCCCCTTTTAAAATATATAAACATTGGCAAATTGTTAACAGTTGCTTGGCTGATGATGATATTTGCAAAAACTCACAAAGCTTCACACATTTTTTGTTTCTTTTAAATTTGTTTACACTTTGTCAAAGACTTTGGCCCTGATTTACTAAAGCTCTCCGAGGTTGGAGAGAATACACTTTCTTCAGTGAAGCTGGGTGGTCCAGAAAACCTGGAATGGATTTCCTAAAATCATTTACTATTTGCTAGCAAATGTTTTGAATCCTGAACCAGATCCATTCCAGGTTTGCTGGATCACCCAGCTTCACTGATCAAAGTGTATTCTCTCCAGCCTTGGAGAGCTTTAATAAACCGGGACCTTTGTGAAAAGCCGGCTGCAACAACAACCCAAGAAAACAAAGTATATATTTATGTATTTGCTGTGGTTTGGTTTCGATAAGCCTATGGAATGTCATAACAAATATTTCCATCCACTGCTGCATCTTGTATTGATGATGGGAGGGTTGTACTGCTGTGTAAAGTCTTCTCCAGCTCATCCCAAGGATTTTCAGTGGGGTGAAGTCCTAGACATTGTGGTGGCCAATCTATGAGTGAAAATAAGGTCTCATGCTCCCTGAACCATTCTCTCCAAATCTGGGCCCCTGATAAATTCTGGCATTGTCATTTTGGATTTTGCCCCTGTCATCAAAGTAAAAATAATTCATTTAGGAAGAACTATGATCAATCGGTATATTCAAGTAGACAGCTGACCTAATTTTTGGGCACATTGCTGATCAAGATCTGACCAGCTGAATCAACCCCAAATCATAACACTCCACCCACAGAAATGGGGACTTTTCTATGGCTTGGCAGTGTATGATATTAAGCCTGAGAGGTTATTCAGGGTACCATAAAGGTCACAAATGCATACAATGGCCCTGATTTATCAAAGCTCTCCACGCCTGGAGAAAATAGACTTTCATGGGAGAACCTGGGTGATACAGCAACCCTTCCCAAAAGACACACCAGACAGAAAAGAAAACTGCCCTTAAAGCCCTTTCTTGTTCCACCACAATAAAAAAACTATTTTTGTGAAGTTGTTAAACAAAGATTTTACAAAATCCAATGCCTTTACTTATTATTGTAGGAATAACAATACCTAAGAACAAACAATACTTTTTTCTTACTTCTACAGCATTTTTTATTTTTGTTCATTAACACTATAAATCTTATGTTGTACATTTTATTGGATATCTGAATGTTATTGGAGACTGCGATTCATAACTGGTGATTTAACTAAACAAATTTATTTGAATTAATCAATATGGCTTTGAGCCACAAGACGACAGTGATCAAGGCCGCATCCTGAAAACTCCGCTATCGTCTCTCATATAATGAACTCCATAATTCACAAAGTAACCCAGATGCAAAAGTCCATCGCAGTCTCTCCTTTGCATTGCTCACAAGTAAATATTTAAAAGCCTTCACAAAAAAATAAGTAAACAGAAAAGAATTTAGGCATCTGCAATTTCTTATTAACATGCTAATTAATTATGCTTAATATCGCTGCTTGTTTGATTCTGAGCTGTTTATGGAGTTATTAATTACTTAGACAGTAATTCTATTTTCATGCATGTTACTGTTAGCTGGTTAGGAGGTTTGGGAGAAACTTTAGTCATGATTATTTACATAACAAGCTAGCCAGCACTTGATAAATTGAGACTTTTTCTAATGTATTTCTCACGGGGCTTGGGTATAAAATGTTGGCTATCTCATTAATGAATGTAAGATATAGTGAAACGCAATTAACGTGTTGTTGCAATGGGTTATTTGATGTCATCTGTATGAATTCACTATTTTTTTCAGTGCCTCATTAGACTTTTCACATAAAAAAATATCTACTTGATAAAGATGATAAGGGTTGGCAAAGGCTCATTTAATAGCTCATTGTTGTCTTTGCATAAAGTGGACGCTGAAGCTTGAGAATGTCAATAAATTCCTTTACATAATCCATAAACCTTCATTTCAAATTGATTTAAAGAAATATAAAAGGGTTTCATATTCATGGATAATCTTGGCCACGTTTTATCATTGTATTAAAAAAATATATATATTACAAACAGAGGTGGAAATTTTTTTTTAATAACATGGCTGGATTCCTGTCCAGATGAGGTCAACTTTCACTGTGTTTTTGATGTCTCCCGTAATCTACTATTTCCTTCAGTACCTTCAGTACATTTTTTTGCTATCAAAGAATGATCACAAAATTGAAAGTCCTATAAATCTCTCAGAATTAAAAGTCCAACAAATCTTCCTTTCTCAGTGAAGGACTTTCGGTTCAGTGTTCATTCTTTGATAGCGAGCCTGACTACATGGGGAGGCAACAGACCTTTTTCACTTCTTCATAGATAGATTTTTATTCTCACATTGTAGCAAGGGACAGAAGAAGTAGAAATCTGAAATGAATATAGGTTTTATATTACTTTAATTTTTAAATTTAGAAAACCACGGCAGTAAGGTGTTTTTTATTATTATTTGCATGAAATAAAAATTGCACAATTGGTTGAGTTTTCTTTTTTATTTGTTTTTCAGTGAAAGGGATTCTCACCTTTATTACATCATGTTCCCCTATTTTATGCATGTGATATACTTCCTGTATACTTAACTATCTAAAATACCTCAATATTCATTATATAAGAATATTGAAGTGGAGGTATTCTTATATAAGAATATAAGAATACCTCCACTTACATTCTGCACAATTCACAAAGTGTTAAATTGTTCTTAACAAGTGTTTACAGTTTGTCATCTGGTGATATAGAAAAACTTGATAGGCCCCCGGACATATGTTCATATTGCAGTTAGCAGGCCTTACTATGACAACAGCATCAAAGCTAAGGGCAGAGTAAGCTGTCAGTAAGTTATCAGTGCACCACGTTCCCTCTGGGAGGTTTGCAGGATTATTTATGATTACTGGTTCCTACAAACTCGAACCTTCTGACTCCATTTTGTAAGTTTTCCGAATGCCTCTTCTCATATTCTTAATTAATAAAACGTTCCTTGGTAGGTTTTATTTAACAAACTTCAAAGGTAACTCTACACAAGCATCAAAATGTACAAAATAAAAGAACGGTGCAATGTGCCAAAGGATTTGTAATTCTGTAAACCTAGTCTTGAGATTTACACAATCCTGCCAACCAACAGGGACAGAGGACCTGATTTTTCTCTACCGCTATTATTTAACATCCACAGGTCTTGTTCTTTTTATTACTCCCATATTCACTAGAGCTGTAATCTAGTAAATAAGGTAGTTACACCAGCTGGTGTAACTGGGTCAAAAAGACTATTCCATAAAGCTCCTACTTTATTCTTACTTATTTTATTTCTTTTAGAAGGACTGTTCTACAATTCCCACAACCAAAAAATACCAGTGTGTTACTGTTGGTACAGTATACTCATGGGTTCCCATGCTAGGGTAATGAAAAATGATGCCAGTATCACATGGAAACTTTTTGAGCTTCTCAGTATATATTTTTGTCAGGTTATTATCATATCATATATGTCTTATCATAATTGAATAAAAAATGAAATTCTGATACTGGCTGAACTGTAGCAGGAAAGGCATCTATAGGGTCGATTCATTCTCTAGTGTCTTCTAATGAGGCATGAGAAGTGCTTACCTGAGTGATCTGGAGCTCAGGGGGGGAAAGTCGTGGTTTAGACTTCACAGGGCTGATTGTAGGACTGTAGCCTGGAGACCTGGTGTTTGTGCCTTCTTGGGAGGACTCACTGTGGTCGCCTGTCGGTGAGCACTGTTTGATAAAACTCTGCTCACTTGCTGTCCCTTCAGTTTTGCGATTGCCATCTTGGCCACCAGCTTTCTCGCCTACAAAATCAATGGAGAAGAAATTCATGAGTTTACATGGTTCTGCCATTCCTTTTTGCTTCCTAAGGAAGGGATTTCAGTCCTAGGGTGTAAGCCTGTTTGCAGATTGTTCATAATGCTCTGTATTCACTGCCTGCAATGGATGTCTAGGCTTAGACTGTCACCCGCCACCCTAAAAATTAAATGGTTCTTACGGTTTGTGCCCATGACATGTTAACAGTCCATAGAAAACTGCTTGTCTACAATTGGTAAAATACCAATATTGGCTGGGTTAGATGCTTGATTTGTATATACCATAATTAATCTAGGACCATTCCTGGTCGCCCATCCCTGTTAGTAAATGCTTGTAATATGGAGGGCCTGGTAATGCAGCTAGAGGAATGGGGGTATCATAAGCAGTGGGGTAAAGCCTGGGAGGAAGCATCAGGAGTGGCTTTTTCATTACCACCAAAATCTAGTCAGTGGCCTGTAGCTTTATAAATACTTATTTACAACCCAGATATTATAGCGTCTGTCTGTTCTAAAAATACAAGCCTTGGTGGATTTGTTTCCTTCTAATTCATTCTGTTCTGTAAAAAATATTTGCAAATGTACAACACTACAAAACTCCAGCACAGAACAGCTAGATGTGTAAAGAATGTTTAAAATGAACCAGGGCTATGCTGAAAGAAAAAGGAAAAAAATGTCTCGGTGAAATACATTTTCCATTTTCTCAGCTGAATGGGTACTTTATACCTCATGCTTCCTCTACCAGTTCAGCTCTGACAAATAATTTAGATGAGGACAGAAAAGGTTTGTTTCCTATCTCACTCTTGAAAGAGTTATGTTCTTTCTCTGCTGGATGGAGTGTATAGAAAAAGTTCCTCAGGTACTTCGTCATATAGATCTCGAGTCTGGCGCTGGTCTCTTTCTCTAGCGGTATGTAACATTTATTTTTGTATTTAATTATGGCTGCCACTATTGATGAAATATGCTGGAAGGTATGTTGTGATAGCGGGTCACCTGATTCATGCCCACCTGAAGTATTTAATCTGCTTATATTTTGCCTTCCCTTCTTCCTTCTTCACACCCCTTCATCTAAATGCTAATGAAACATTAAACAGAACATTTCGACGCTCATCATCTTATCATTACTAGCTCTCTGTGCTTCTTTATTAATAGTAGGCAGATCATGGCTGGTGGAAGGGGCCACCAGGATGCTGAACATAAATTTCTGTAAACAGGAATCTTTAGTGATGCCCACATATTCTTACTCTTTAATTCAGAGAACTTAAATATATTAAGTTAAATATTTGGGCCAGGGGCAGTAGAGTTGGAGAGTTGGACAGTAAAGTTGGAGAGTAGGCAGTAAAGTTGGGGAGAAGAGATCTACATGATGCTTCTCTAGCCAGGAAATAAGCAGGTCTCTATGTAATTTACTTTAGCCCTTAATGCACAATAAATCAGCCCCAATGTGACAAACTCATAGTGTGCAGTGAGGAATTTTAGTGCAGGAACGTACACTACATAGCTAAAGCTAAAGGGTAAAGGCAAGGTTAGAGTTCAGCTTTAAAAGCCTAAAATGGTTAAAAAGAAAATATCCTGCAGCTAGATCCTTACATCATTCAGAAGAGTCTGCAACAAAGAGGGGATCATCTGCCTGGGATTGGAATTGGCAAGCCAAATTAGAGGTCCCCTGCACCCAGAATCCATGTCAGTGAGGGGGATGAACCACAGACATAGGTGAATATATCTATTTTCATAAGGTAAGGAACAATGAAAGGATGGGTTAGAAGGGTGTGGGAGGGGGTTCTGTGTTTGCTTAGTGATAAAAAAATGTAAAAACTTTAAAACGTTGAAACTAAATCAAGTGAAAGCAGATGAAGGCACTCAGCTGTGCTGAAGTTCAGATTTGATAACAAGAAGTAGTCTGATAAAGGGGAAAAGAAAAATAGACTCGATCTCTATATCTTTTCTCCCACCTTTTTCTACCAGATGTGTTGGTCCTTAGCTACATACATACACACACGTGCAATTTTGGTAGTTGGAAAGGATCTTTCAAGGACTGCACGAGTGCTCTACATACAGCACCGCTCTGTTCTATGGAGGGGGAGGGAGAGAACAACGGAGGAGCACCCTGCTGCACCCTCCCCTCCTTTCATTACCATTAAGATCGTTCATGGTCCATCATCTGTGGATCCACCAGGACGGTTGTTCGGACGATGGACAACGAGCACTGTACACATGCCAGATTCTCATTCAATATCAGCCCTGAGCCGATTATCGGATGAGAACCATTGGAAGTGTGTACGTAGCCGCTGGCCCCTTGGATCTCAGTATAGAATAGTTGATTAAAAAATCTAAGGTGTTTTAGTACAGTTATCTTTTAAGCAATTGCCCCTTTCAACTTATAGTCAGAGTTGTCTCCAGTAATTGGATCCCCCCCCCCCCCCCCAATATGTCTGGTGGTGGGAAAAAAAATCTCTTCAATGAGGCTTAGGTAGCATTGATACTTCCACGCTACCACAAATAAAAATGTATTGGCTAGACCAGGCTTGGAAGGCAAACACAACCAATTTTTGGGTGCCAAATAACGTGTAAAAAAGTCTGGCTTGGTGTTGTAGTAATTGGTAAAAATGTGTTCCTAGAGGACATCATTCATTGGGACATATCTTTTCAAATTTTCCATTTTCTTATATTAGGTTATCTAACATCTCAGAGCCACGAAAAAGATGTTGGGGATAAAAAATAAAAGTCCAAAAACGGAGCAGATAGCCACGTACTACACAGCTCATGTCAATGATTTTGAGTCGGTTGTTATCCATACTTGAATGGTAAAGTATTTTTTTTATTACTCGCCCAAGGAAGGGGGGAATTCCTTCATGTACCCCACCCGAGTCCTTTTCTATTCTAGAGATTTAAGCACCCAGCACATAAACCTCATATTTTAAGGAAGCGGTGAAAATAGAAGCAGATCCAATAGAGATAGGTAAGTTGCAAACAGCATCCACTACATCCCTGTCCTTCATTGTTGGCAATGAAACAGCTGAGTGCCAGTAAGAACCAGAATCAGGCAAGTATTTTGATAGAAATAGGCTTGCTTTTTTAACCCATTCCTTTGCATGCCAATTGGAACCTAATGCATATTAATTGGAAATTGATTGTAAAGGACTTCATTCCTTTTTCTCCCTGTACGGACAAGCCACCAGGCATGGTGTATCATCCCGATACCTCTGGTTTTTGTGAAATTAAACAATAATACAGCAAGTTTTGAGGACAAGATGTGTCTGGCATATGATCCAGCTTTTGCAGATACCCTGATTTGACAAGAATCTTAATCCACAGACACCAGTTTTCTCTTCGCTAGCTTCCAGCATGAAAGCAGCATTGGTCCTGGCATTGCAATAAAGAATATTTACCTGATTAGCTTAAAATTGAACGCAACATTGATCCCAGTCGTCCTTCTGACAAACATAAATTCTACTTACTTGTAAGAATATAAAGCTTCTATTCCTTCTGGCAATTCTGTTATTAGTTGTTGTTCTAAAAAAAAACTATTGACAATACTCATTTGCTGGGACAGTGAAATATTGCGGCGGGAAAAAATGTATTGACTGGTCACCTTCATCCAAACTTTTTATAATCTTTAGTTTTACAGTTCTACTTTCTGTACTGATTATTAGAGGGCCACTCCAATCAAAGTAGAAATTTTGCAATTGCTTCAATCTGCCAGGGACTTAAACAACACAACCTCTGCACAGCTTACCAACGATATTATTTGCTGCTACAGTGTTTGTCTCACTTTCACTACTTTTATATTGTTACCCTCTAATTTACCCACCGCAACCACCACCCAGAAAATGCTTTATTTTAACCTATCAATTCTCCTGCAAGATCCACATGCAGTAGCTACCACAAAGTGACTTGACAAATCCTATGCTTTTTTCCACAAATGGGTGGGAAATATCCAATTAATTCCTCAATTTTGTATCACAGCTAGGGATGAGCGAGAATTCCTCTGCCATTCTTGTGAAATTTCCTCTAACTTCCGATGCTTCCGTGAAATTTTTGAGAACCGATTTCGCGAAACTATCGGAAGATCATGGAAATTATAACGGGATTCACAGGATTCCCTGGGAATCCTCCTGTTTGCGATCCCTGGCACTAGAGGTTAATTAACTTCTAGTTCCCGAAGATCATTGAGAAGAGTGTGCGATCCCCAGCACTGGAGGTTAATTAACCTCTAATGCCCGGGGATCGCAGAGGATTTCCAGGGCTGCATGATTCAGCCCTGGAAATCCTCCCGTTCGTGCGATCCCTGGGCACTAGAGGTTAATTAACCTCCAGTGCTGGGGATCGCACACTCTTCTCAATGAATGAAGCCACAGCTGCAATCATTAAGAAGATGCCCAGAAACGGAGAACCTCTTGACATTGTATTATAAGTATCTTACAAATGATACATTTGTTACAGATACAAAATGTTTCATTTGTAAGAGATACTTATATTACAATGTCAGGAGGTTCTTCTGTGCTGGGCATCTTTTCAATGATTGCAGCTGTGGCTGTATTCATTGAGAAGAGTGTGCAATCCCCGGGCAATTAATTAACCTCTAGTGCATGAGGATCGCAGAGGATTTCCAGGGCTGCATGATGCAGCCCTGGAAATCCTGCTGTTCAGTGAGAGCTCGACCTCTCGGCCGATCAGAAGGCCGTTCTCGCTTACATTTTCGGTAAGCGAGAAAGGCCTGATTCGCCGCGAGATGGAACCTAATATTCTCTCTCATCCCTAATCACAACAATAGACAGCCTAGTCATAAGAATACTAGGATATTGTCCACACATACAGAAGAAGCAACGGATGTTGCTTATGTTTGAGTATAAGAATTTGAGTTTGTGCTGTGTGTGGGTTAATTAGATGATAACTTTATAAAGCAGAATACTGCATATCAGTATTGTGTTTGCAATGTAGTACATCCTTGGATCCTCCTATGTAACCTTTATCATCCATGGATGACATAGGCTAATACCATCTGTCCTGTACTTTCTGAGACATCAAACTGTGACCTTCAGCGCACTTGTTTCGAATTTGCATGAACACTTTCTTCTGTACCTGTGAATTCCTGAATATACATCAAAAACATTTCATCTGTTGTTATATTCAAAGCTTAGAGAACTTTACTGCAGAATCATAGCTGTAAAAATAAGCGCACAGCATCTTCAATACTAAACAGAAGATTGCCTGTATTGTATCGTACCATAGAAGGTGTTACATTGGAAGTAACATTACTCACAAAATCCTGATAGTTTCCATTTAATTTGTTGCTCCCAATTTCAGATATCTTTCCCTATCAGACAGCAAAGCAACACGTTAACAGATCCTGAAAAATAAACCAGCTCTTTTTTCGGCGATGGGGTTTCAGATACAGCCATTTTGTGCCAAGCGTTTTACAGAGGACACTGAACTGATTCTACTTTGTGACTGGGCTGTCCTGTCACACGTCAGAGAGGCAGTGAGTGACAAGCGTGCCCAGATGAGAGATCTTTAAGGAGAAAACGCCAGGGACAGAAAATGCAACCATATTTCAAGAGTTCTATCTCTACTGTCCTCTTCTTATAAATTGGTTTGCTGTGCTCAGATGATTACACTGCTTCTGTCTGACCCAGAGGAGAAAAACGCATCTTTTATCTACCTCATAGCAGATAGGAAGCTGGGAACAATGAAGAGAGAGGATGCAGAATTGGAGAACCCAGGGGGAAGAGTGGGAACAGCAGCTAGCAGCAGAGGACTGGGAAGAAGGGGGTGATGGAGAGATTGGAGCGATGATAGAAGGGTAGCAGCAGACACAAAGAGAGGGTCGGGGAAAGTTATACCAGCAGCTATACCAGACCGAAAAAAGATTTATTATCATGCTGTTGGCTTAATAAAATTTGGCCTAGTAAGATATATTTTTTAAGTAAACTTTTTGTATAAATGTAATGGGTATTTGGTATAGTCTATACCAAAGTCTATACCAAATCTAACAAATATTTAGTATCACACAATTTTCTTTATTTACAGTGGTCTCTGAGTTAGATAAATTTTTGTTGTGCAAACTGCAAAGTAATTTATTAATGTAACATTGGTATCTATTACCGCTAACCAAGATCACAATATTGCAGTAGATATGAAACACTGAAAAGAGCAATTTATTCTTGAACTTAAGAGTTTGCATAATCAGCCAAGACACTATCTGCATGGAGTTTGCAGGTTCTCCCTGTGTTTGCGTAGTTTTCCTCCGGGTACTCCGGTTTCCTCCTACATCCCAGAAACATGCAGTTAGGTAAATTGGCTTCCCCCAAAAAACTGTATCAAAGACATATGACTATGGTAGGGACATTAGATTGTGAGCTCCTTTGAGGGACAGCTAGTCACATGACTATGGACTTTGTACAGTGCTGCGTAACATGTCGGCGCTGTATAAATACTGTGTAATAATAATAATAATTTTATACCGCATTGAGATTTTGTAAATTTCATAAGGTCAGGTTACTCTATTTGAAATATTAACAATTGGCATTACATATTCAACAATATCATATTTGTTTAACTGAATGTTTAAACTGAAATGGGACAACATGACTTGTGATTGAGGAATGAGTAACAGGTTTATATGGACTATATGAAGTTCTTAGGTTTAGACTGGACTATTAGTATAACTATTGCCACAGAAGTCCATGCAGCTAGTATGGAAGTTGGAAATGGAAGGGGACTTCCCTTCCAACAAAGCAAAGCAACAAACACAGAAAATTAGTTATAATGGTAACCCTATACAAATACTGTACAGCATTGTATCAATAACCCTGATCCTCCGAAGCCTTCATTCTACAAGAGCTGACTGCCAGATGTACAGGATAATCTTTGGGATCATGCAGTACGTAGTCATAAATCTCCTTTTCTTTTCCTCATCTGTGAGTAAATGTATTACCTTCAAAGCTTCTGTTCATCTGAATCAGCTATTTGGCATTAACCCTGTATGCCTACCACAGTCTTCCTCAGGCTAAAAATAAACCTAAGCTTAAAAGATTTGTAATTTTGCAAAACAAGCCACAGTTTAAAGTTTAAATAAGGATTATAAAGATATTGTAATCAAGTGCTTAAAGGATCTTTCCATCCAAGCAACCTAGGCAATGGTGCCACACAGTGCTTGCGCCATTTTGGTCCTTTGTTAGCCCACCAGCCCCCCTTCCACTTTGTTTGATAAATCTGCTGCTACCTACCCCTTCCCTATATGTAGTGCAATGTATACCATGCTTTAGTGAGCTACATCAATTGGGGGATAAATAGGGGAGCAGAAGCTTTATTATGTTGGGGTTAACATAGGGCAGCAACCACATAAAAGGGTCTTGGTGTTAAGCATTTGCTGGCTGGTGAAGCAGAAGCATTTAACATTAACACCAAATTCCTGATGTACTATGAGTACAATTAAAATTGATTTACTGCATTATTGTTCTGCTAGTTTTCACTGCTATCTGAGTCTCTGTTAGAGTGACTTACCCTTAAATCATCCCCTGCTGCATTTTATCAACAATTCTTAAGCAAAATTATTATTATTATACAGTATTTATATAGCGCCATCATATTACGCAGCGCTGTACAGAGTTCTTAGTTGTGTCACTAACTGTCCCTCAAAGGAGCTCACAATCTAATGTCCCTACTATAGTCATATGTCCTTAATGTAATCTAGGTCAATTTAGGGGGAGCCAATGAACCTAACTGCATGTTTTTGGGATGTGGGAGGAAACCGGAGTACCCGGAGGAAACCCACACAGACACGGGGAGAAACTGCAAACTCCATGCAGATAGTGTCCTGGCTGGGATTCGAACCTAGGACCTAGCGCTGCAAAGGTCAGAGTGCTAACCCCTGAGCCACCGTGTTAGGGTTGGCTAGACACATACTTTAGGACTAATTACACTACAATACGATTACCATTCTCAGGTGCCCTATCAATAGTTTGCTGTGGGTAACCATGAATGACCCTAGACTGAAAAACGTATATATCAGATAAGTACATAAATACATAGTATTGGTGCCTAAATGTGACCACAGGGCTTGTTAGTACATTACAATATACTATGCTACTATAATATTAATATTGGAATAGTACTGCTTGGTATATTAAATTGGTTAACTCCCATAAGTAAAAAAAAAAACAACTTTCCTATTTCATTATGGGCTGTTGGAGTCATTTCATTTGTTCATTTTGCTTATGTTTAGTGTGCAAATAAAGCAAACGTGTTTTCAATTTCATCCCTTGTATATAAAACACCACCCGTTATATATATATATATATATATATATATATATATATACATACAGTAGCTCACTGAGCTGCTTAGGCTACATTTATATATGATATGGCATTGATCAAACCAATAAAGAATTGTACACAAATTGTGCATTGGTATTGTACAGTGAATGGAAAGCAAAACATTAAACATCACAAACATCAAAGTCACTGCAAACATCCTAAATAAAAGAGTTGGAAATATTTGCCAATACAACATAAAATTCATTGCTGGGCCTATTACATTGTAGCCAGAGATATATTAGATTCTAGTTCAATGCTTATACATGGAGAGAATAAATAAGTTTGATTAAAATCTTACATCTTTGTGTCACCTAAAACCACTTTATGTTTTTAGATTATTTTAGCTCATTTGAGGAATGTTCTCACACACACTCAACTGCGATCTCAACCACTCCTAATCAAATTAACATAAGGGGTAGGAAGCCATTTTTTGCACATGGCTGTGGCAGATCTCATTGCAGTTCCCAAAACGACTAGTTCCTTTTGGCCATGCGGATGCTGTAGTAAGATTTGCAATGAAGTCTAATGAGATCACACAGACTGCATTGAGGAGGTCATGGTCAATGGGCATGCAGGGGGACCAAGAAGTTTACTTAGTATGGGCCCAGAAATATCTGATGGCAGTCCTGCTGATTTACAACTGCTGTAAGATTAAATAGAGAATAGACTAGGTCCTGAAAACTAGATTGTAAGCATAACCTCGAAGAAAAATTCTAGTCCAGGGGACTGAATACCTATTTGTGTGATTTCAGATAGGCTTTATTACTGTAGCAATGTAAAATACCAAGATTGTGATACTAAAAGCTGTAGGACTTTTACTATTTCAATATAAGAAATACTGCTGCGATGTATTATAAGTTTTCCATGCAAAAAAAGTCTGTGTGGCCATTAGCACTGTTGCTAGTTTCAAATAAGCAGTGTGAAATTATTGTGTTGCCTATAATATAACAGATAATTATAAAAGAAAATGCATCACTTTTGTAATTGATGATGACCGGCTCTTTTTGCAGAAGATCATATTCTTTAGATCAGAGGTAGGCAAACTCCGGCCTTTAGGCCAGATACGGCCTAGCCAGTATTCCAGTCCGGCATAAGGCCCCCCTAGTTATTTATTGTTGGATCCTGCCTAATTGAATTGTCGTGTTATCGTCAGTTCCCGCGATATAATTGAGTTCCCACACAGTAACTCCAACTAAACGCAGCTACCAGTCTCCGGAAGGTTGACCTCGAACATTGTCTCTTCAACCCCGAATGAACTGACCAATTATTCTTCATCCAACGCGGCAACAAAGGCCTGTGTTTAGTGTGCAATGACACCAACAGCACTTTCAAGTGGTCGAATCTCAAGGGGCATTTCGATGCCAAGCCAAGTACAGAGACTACCCTGCAGATAAGTGGAAGACAGAGGCTGCTCGCTTGCAGTCACGTTTGGAAACAAACTTTCATTGGACACCTTTTTTCCTCTGGCCTAGTGTGCCTTCTTGACCTCCTGAAATGGCCTAGTAGTCCAGAAGTAGTGCAAAAAGTTTGCCAACCCCTCCTTTAGACCATGGCGTGCATGTAGTATATACTGTAAGTCCACTAGGTTTGCCTAGTGATTGAGAGTATAGCCGGAAAGACCAGTTTAAAAGAAAGTATTAGCCTTAGTATCCAGGATTTTGCTTAAAATAAGGCACTCGTGGGCCAGAGTTGACATACTGGGTTAGTGGAGGCAGAATTTACTAACTGTGATAACTCTGTAATAGTGATGAGAATTGGATGTAAAGGAGTCAGAAGGCTCTTTTTGGATTAATGTTTATGGAACATTAAAACTTTTCATCTTTCTTGTTTAATTGTCTTTAAGTGTTTTAAACTTTTTTAACATGAAGAACCCTGGAAATAATTTTCAGGTCTTCAGGGAACCCCTGCTATAATTTTATTTACACAGTTCACAGTACATTAATGTGTACAATGTGTTACATTGATTGGGTAAGCATGTTACCCTTACAGATAGCCAAAAAGATCATTGGTGTTGGTTAAAGTGACCTGAGAGGCACAAAATGTTCATTGCCCATGGAAGGCTTAGCAATCCCCGGAAATAAAAGGGTGCCACAGAACCCTGGCTGAGGAATACTGGTTTATACAATTGTAGCTTTGCATATAAAGTAGAAGGAGTGCTGCTTGCTAACGGACAATCTAGCAAGGTCCTTTTCTTCAGTTTTGTCATATTCTTAATAATTGATTATATGTACATTTGGGCATGTGCTAAAGTGGAACTAAACCATTTTTTTAAATTGTGAGCAGACAGGTTCCTTATTGCAGAAGAGATGGGTAGTCTGTAAAACAAACTTACCTGCTTGTTTGCAGCCTTCATTATAAAGTACATATACACAGCAGTGTATAATCCCAGCTTAGCCAACTGCTGGAAATGATTGGACTCCCATGAGCATTTTCAGAAGATATGTCACTCCTGACCAATCAAAAGGACCCTGAACCCACGATTAGTTAAATAACTGCAGAAGGACAGGTAAATTTGTTTTATTGCATAAAATACATTGCTGTCCCTTCTTCAAGAGCAAAAAAACTGTCAGCTTGAAATCTTTTACTTTTAGGCTTAGTTTCACTTTAATGCACGCACACTGAATTCTTCTGGAAATACAAAAATGTATGCGTGTTAATACATTCACAACGTGAATGTACTATAAAGTTTCATTTATAGATGTTGCCTCATCCCTCAATCTCAACTAACCTACCCATCCCATCTAAAATGCATGCTTACCAAGACCTGACTGCTGTGTTTCTGCTATTTTTTGAAATCCAGGTATGTCATGGTTGGATGTGTACATTGCAGCCAAACTGGATAACGACACTTTATTTCAATGTGCAGTTATCTTTTAGGGCAGTCTATTAATTTTGATTTGGCTAGCGAATTGATCCAGCAAACCTAAAATGGATTTCTTAAAGCTATTTTTCTATTTGCTATTTGAAACCTGGGTCAGATCCTGTTTAGGTTTGCTGGATCACCCAGCTTCACTGATGAAAGTATATCCTCTCCAGCCTTGGAGAGCTTTAATAAATCAGGCCCATTGTGCTCAGCTCAGTACCTGTAGTCCCATAAAGTTCTAGACATGAAGACATGGTCCTCTATATCACTTTACTTTACAGTTCCTATCATTTTCTGTTCCTAGATTAATTTGGATAGATGGAGAAGGTCAATCTTTCCCAGTGGGGACATGACAGCAAGAATAATAACTCCCTGACTTTATCCAAAACTTTTGGATAAAGATACACTTTAAACAAAAATCCTCATCTGAACTTCCATAAAGATGCTGAAAATGTGCGCAATGACAAGCAAATAAGACAGATTTTTCTCTAAAAATGATCAATGGTGGTGCATCATTAATAAAATCAATGATCAGCTACTGTTAAATAGAAAAGATTTAGACTTTCCAGATAAAGAACAGAAAATCACCTAAATGGAATGAAGCAAGTGAGAAAATCCTAAAAAAACGCTCTAATAGGTAATTAGGGAAATGCCTGTATATGTACATTACACAATTATGCAGTATTGGTTCTTCATTTTCTCTGTAAGATCTTTTCAAAATAAATATCTATAAATATACATATTTTCTATGATATATTCTAACAAAAAATTAAAATGCTGAGGCCTGTCAAACGCGGTACATCTGCCTTCCACGTGTGAATGTCTCTGGAGGAAGGGAAACCCCTAGAACAGCTCCTGGTGGCTGATAACACAACCCTTCTAGATGTCTCTCGTCATACAGAGCAAGTGATTATACTTTCATAGCATGTGGGATAGCATATACCCCCTGGAAATAAAATGTCTTATTTGATAAATAATTGCAATGCATTTAATTAATTAATTCCATGATTATTTTAATGCCTTTAATTATGCACTGATTAGATTTGGGGAATTAATAAAGATGTAACCAGTCTGATTTTTCTGTGGTGGCAGGGGATCTCCTGGTGACTTTTTTTATCAGCGCATAACTTAAATTCCATTTTAAAGGTATATATGCACTCACCGTCCACTTTATTAGTCAAAAATAGTCAACTGCTAGCTATCATAAATATCTAAATAGCCAATCACATGGCAGCAACTCAATGAGATTAAGTGGAGACATTGTTTAATTCACCTGCTGAAGTTCAATGCACGGGGGAAAAAATTACTTTAGTGACTTTGAACATGGCTTGCTTGTTGTTGCCTGACAGGCGCACACAACCATCTCTAGGGTTTACAGAGAATTGTCAAAAAAAGGGAAAATACCCAGTGAGCTGCAGTTCTCTGAACGGAAATGCCTTGTTAATGACAGAGGTCAGAAGAGAATGGCTAAACTGATAGAAAAGCAACAGTAACTCAAATAACTACAAATTAGAACCAAGGTATGCAGAAGAGAAACTCTAAATACATAGCTTGTCCACCCTGCACTATAGAAGCACTCCAGCCAGCAAAGAACAGGCACAATTCTCAAAAAGCTCAACCAGAATGGAAGAGGGAAGATTGGAAAAATGTTGCCTAGTCTGATGAGTCTCGATTTCTGCTGCAACATTTGGATGGTAGGGTCAGATTTTGGCTTCAACAATATTAAAGAATAAATCCATCCTGCCTTCTATCAACAATTCAGGCTGGTGGTGGTGTACTGGTGTTGGTGAAGTTTTCTTGGCACAGTTTAGGTCCCTTAGTACCAATTCAGCATTGTTTAAATACCATAGCCCACATTAATATTATTGCTGACTATGCCCATGTTTTTATACATACCAGTGTATCAATTATCTGATGGCTACTTCCAGCAGAATACCAAGGTCAACAGTTTCAAATGTTTTCCAATTTTTTTTATTATACATTTTATTGTTTTATATTTGTTTGAATATTGCATTCAGAAAACACTACTTTACAATTATAAAGAAAGATGTCCTTCACTTTATACAGAATGGTTTTAGGAAACAAACTCAATTGCCTCATGAAAAAGGAGTATATTACAATATGGCTGCAGGGACTATATGGAACTCAAATTATGGTAAATTCACCGGGCTTTTTGACAGCTGCAGCATTTTTGGCTGATTCGCTGATTTTTCTTGTTTCCAAAATGAATTTTTGCCAACAATAAGAAGCTTACAGAGGTCCTTTAATCCCTCTGTTTAACTGTTAAAAAATAGAATAATACTTTTGATGATGTTGAAAAAAAAGTTTGTGTGTAGATATATTTTATAACGAAAGTCCAGTTTAGACAAAAAAAAAACAGTCCCTAGCATCCATTCTGCTATAATTGCCACCCTATATCTAGTGATGTCCCAGAGACTTATCAGCTCAATGATCCAGCATCCTGGTTACTTTTTTTGGTTGAACGAGGACCATCATTTGATGGAATGCTAAAGAGATTGGTGTCCTGTCGTTACATTAACAAATGGGGTGCAGAATTGCAAGAATTCTAGAAAAAGTGTAGCAGAAGAAAACAAAAAAGATTTTTTGTACAAAGGCAGGATATGGGAAGGATGTCATCATTCCATGATCATAATATATAATGCCTTGATTTATTGGGAAATACATTCCTATATTTTATTTTAAAAAAATGTACTTTTGATCATTATGATATATTTATAATATTGAAGGTACGCAACAATTTAAGTACAATAGTAAAGTATTATGTCACCTAAAACACTTTATGGGACACATAATACACCTGAAATCAGTATCGAAATTGTAAATTCAAGCTTGCTAGTTCATTATTTGTTAAGCTGGAAAAATATAAAACATTGCTGAAAAGGAGATAAAACCACGTTTCAAAAACTTTATAAAATCATTTTCCAATTAAATTCTCTCAGTTAATAATGACATTTCATTCACAGATATATCAGACATACCTTGCACATTTTGGCAGCTGCTTCATGAAAAACAAATTTTCAATTAGCACAAACCCAGGGCTCCCATAATGAAGTCGTAAGATAAAAATATTAACTTTTTATTTCACATAGACTGGTTAGAGTTATATATCCCAAAATGGCCAGAGAAAATTTTGCAAATTTGGCAACATTTCTTTTCCACATCTAGATTAAAACAACGGGTGAAAGTTCTACTTGAGGTCTACTACTTAGTGCCCTATGGAAATGCCATATAGATTTATCAAGTACCAATAGCTATGTTAATAAAATAAGATACATGGTTTTCTGTAGTTATTTTCATAGCTTTCATGGAACATCCGAATGTTAATCCTACAGCGTTGGGTGCATGTCTTGAACTTATAGCGGTCCTATCAGCACATTTTTAACATTATATAAAAGGGTGGTTAACAGTGACTTTGGCACCTCTTCTTTGCCATTTTTAGGAAGACAGGTCACCTGATTTCACACCTGTGCAGTGCGAGATTGGGTGACTTGAGCAGAAGCCTAAAAAAAAGAAAGAAGGAAGAATGGCTGCACCCACTGTCCCATCCTTGCCAGAAAAAAGAAGAAAGCCGGGAGCGCACGGGACCTACTGGACTTGGTATACATCGAAGGCTTTTCACCGGTTAAAGTAAGTGTTCTTATTTTTTTTTCATGAAACTTTAAGCTTGTGCATGCATTAATATGTTCTTTTTTAATTCCATTTCTAAAAAACAAAAAATAATATTTAAAAGACAATAGAAGAAGATAACGCGTATTATAAGAATTACACGGAATAAAAGGATTTTATTGTGAATGAAATCAGGTAAATTATCAGAAATAATATTTTAGGGACATACTATGAAATCTTAGCATTGTTAAGGGATTCTGAGGCATATGGCAACCATGTACACTTAAATATAGATGCTCTACAAGGTCCTGGTATTTTTGCACAAGCCTGACAACTCAATTTCAGACACTTAAGTCACAGTGTTTAGCTCACATTAGTGAAGTCAGGCAGCTAACGAGGAGGACAGCAGTAAAGTTCCTTCTCGCCTTTAGGTGGCTAGTAGCACCATCCCAGTTCTCAGTTTCCCCTGGGACTTGAAGGATGTTATCTGAGTTGGAAAGAAACAACAAAAGACCAGGTACCAAGCTGGACATAAGCAGGTAAGGTCAAACCACAGAAGAAGAGCTGGTCAAAGGACGAAGTCAAAGGTCATTTCCAGGTATCAGTCAGCCAGGGCAGCTATCCAAGGGTAAAGCTGCGTACACACTTCCAATTTTTATGGTTGGAAATGAACGAAGAACGAACGACGAACGATCGATTGGTCAAAAATCGTTCGTAAAAAAAGTAACCAACGACGCCGACGAACGAGAATAGTCGCTGGAAATGAACGACCGGACCGGCGGATCAGATTGGAGGACGATCGTTTACCATCTATCGTGTGTACGGTCGTTCATTGATCGTCCATGGTCTGAGCATGCGTGATGAACGAACGTTCGTTCACTTCCTGTGGTGCACGTCACTTCCTGTATCGTTCAAACGATCGCATCTATTGTGTGTACAATATCTGCGAACGATCGTGTCGTTATCTGCATGTACAGGATCGGTGCTATACGATCGTTCAGGATCGTTCGTCGTTCGTTTACCAACGATAATTATTGGAAGTGTGTACGTAGCTTTAGAGAGGAACTTTGTCTAGGGATGACACCAAAGGACATCAGTTACCCAGGGTAGCATCCAAGAATTAGAGAGAAAACTTGACCAGGGAGGGAACCAATGGTCATGGACAGGTTTTTGAACTTACAGAAACTAGGGAGTTTGACATTAAAATAAGGTTGTATGGAATAAATTTATTTGGCCTTTGTACAATCAACAGGTTAGAGGGCATGCCAAGAGCAGGATCTGAAGACCTCTCATTAAGCAGTAGGGTTTAGAAGAGGCATATTCTCGAGCATGGATGTAATGTTTAGAGACAGTATTCAGTGCACACCCCTATGTTCTTGTGCAAAGGAGTTTGGAGTACCTGGAGAGCTGTGGGCGGGTTGATGGTTTGGCCACCGAACACTAATCAATGCACTGCAACAAATTTAGAATATGAGCTCGCCAATGCATGGCATTGTTGGATGAGCTGGATGTAGTTAAGTAAATGCTGAGGTTAGGTCAGTAGTGCGGACAAACAGCTGCAGAGAACCTACAGCCAATATTAGTGACCAGTCCTTTCCCTACTTACCTTTTTTAGCCATAGCTTCTATAGTATAAGTCCTCTTTAAAATGTCATTTTAGCAGCTGCCAAATGAGAAGACATCCTTATTTTACAACACAGCAGATGTTTTGCTGTCTATGGTGATGGTGATGAGTATAGATCTTGGCAAAGAGGATAACCTGTTATTTTTATAGAACTGAGACCTGGTGCCAGCCACGCAAATGAATTTTTTACCCAGACAAAACACTGAAGCATTTTGTCTGGCTAACATTTTGTAAAGCTTATATTACAAGTGAAACATCCATAATGAAAAAAAATCAGTGCTAATGGAGCAATACACCAAAAAATATCTTGATGGGTACTTGTTAAAATAACTTGATGAGCATTCATTATTACATGCAAATTCTTGAAGCCAAGTACCATTTTTTGGAGCTTTATTCATCACTCAACTCATTTTTCATTTTCGTATTCCATTGCAGCATTTCAGAGCCATATTCTTTTACCAGATGTCTATATATTTGATAGCTTTTTGTATATTGCATTATTATTTAGTATTGAATTTTCTTTTGTCAGCTTAACATCCTAGGGGACATTATCCGGAATATTAAGAAGCTACCCTCTGTTTTAGCCTATTTCAAATCATGATTTTTTCAGACAACTGAATTAAAAATATGAAGCAGCGCAGAAAATGTATAAAGCAATCCTGTGCAAGGACTCAAGCTGAAACTATGCAATGGAGATTTTAGCAATTTAGTAATTAATCCAACCACTGGAAGATGCTTTAAATGTGCAATTTACACACTGTCCAGCTTGTTTTTGTAGCAGGGCTGTCCAAATTTAGTTTTCAAAAGCCAAGATCCAAAAACATTTTTAGGATTTCATTAACAGAGCAGAAAATTTAGTAATGTATGGCTTTTATACAGTCAGTCAAATGACTATTTACTGAAAAGTCAATATGTGTAGAAGTTTATCTCCACGTTGTTCCACTGATTCCACCCAATGACTTCACATTGCTACAGATTACAACAAAGCCATGGTAAGTACTGTGTAAGGTAAGTATGCAGCCTCTGATTAGCTTATTGCTGAAATTGTTTTAAAATATACAGTATGTAAAGCCATTTTTTCTTTTCAGGAGGGTTAAAATGTTAAAGCAAGTGTCCCTCTTTGAGGATTTTGGGCTTCATTTAATAAAGCTCTTCAAGGCTGGAGAGAATATACTTTCATCAGTGAAGCTGGGAGATCCAGCAAACCTGGAATAGATCTGGTCTAGGATTCAAAACATTTTCTAGCTGGCTTTGAAGAAATCAATTCCAAGTTTGCTGGATCGCCCAGCTTCACTGGTGAAAATGTATCCTCTCCAGCCTTGGAGAGCTTTATTAAATCAGGCTCTGTATCTTTATTCTTGTTCTAGAAGTAACTTAAAATTAGGGGTTCTAACTTGGCTTCCATTTCTGGTGACATTGGTGAATCTCCCTGTATTACAAATGGTGAAATAAATATAAAAATATTGCTGACAGTGGTTTTAAACAAACATTTTACTTATAAATGAGTCCCTTTAAAGAATACCTGTCTACAAGTAAAATATCTGCACAAAACATGTGGCTCAAGCATACTTTGTCCTTCTGTGGGGGTCTTGTTGAACCCCAGTGCCCTAGAACTTCTAGACTCTAACTTCTTAAGTGTGAAAAGCCCACTCCTTCGGTCAGTAGCATTTCACCCAGTTATTTGTTTTGTGGCTGATTTTCTGTAAGCCTATTCTTGATTAGTATTTCCGTTATACCACCAATGGAGACTTTATAATTTTTTCATTTTAATATGGTTCGAACTGCAGGACTTTTTCTGAAGAAAGGACATAAATACTGTAGGTGTTACTTATGTGACTTGTATGTGACCCTTTTCCCCAGGGGGCCCAAACAATGTGCTGTTTGTTCTTTAATAATTCATTTCTCTTTATTTGCACCATTATTTCCTGAAATGTGCTGTCATCTGCTTCTATATCCCACACTGGATATAAATAACTGTGCTTGGTGACCCATAGAATTTCAGGAACAGGGTTTTTCACTACTTATGATATTCTTATTGCATATAGCTTTTTCTTGTATCTTGAATATGTGTTAATTATAATGGGTTATGTTGCAGCAGGTGTTCTTCAATTGCGTGTGACAAAACTGTGGTGAAGCCATCTAATGAGATAAAATGATGATTTGGGAGCATAAGCAGTAAGGATGTGAAAGATGTCAGCCTGCAAATCCATGCTGTTCACTTCTAACACCCCACCACCATCACCACCTTTCCATTATAACAATATAATATGGCTCCCTCTCCTACCAGTAAGTGATTCTAGCTGCAACAATTCTAACATTCTCAACCTAGTTGTCACTTTAACCCTCAAATAGCTCTAAATCAAATGGACAATAAAAAGTTACAAGTTTGTAAAACAACTGGAGTTTGTAAGCAATGAGTTATTTTTTTAAGATAAAAAGCTATTGTGTTTCAATATCACAAGTATATTTAAAGCAGAAATCCATCGTTTAAAAAAATAAAGAAAAAAATTAATAAATAGCGCATTTCTCTATAGAAATATTATTATTAATAATAAACAGTATTTTTGTAAGCCAACATATAACATAGTGCTGTATAATTAATAGGGGTTGCAAATGACAGACAGAAATAGACAGTAACACAAAAGGAGGAGAGGACCCTGAGCAGAAGAGCTTACAATGTAAGAGGTGGGGGAAGTAGGGGGGGGTATATGGAATGGGAAGTAATGAGGGTTTTAGGAGACAGAAGAAGACGGGGAGGCAAGTTTGAAAAGATGGGGTCTGAGTTCGCCTTTAATGAGCAGAAGCAAGCCAAATAGGATGAGGAAGACCATTCCAGAGAGTCGGGGCAGCTCTAGTGTTGGAGCCATGTGTGTGATGAGGTTATGAGAGAGGATACCTTTATTATTACATAATTACCATGCAGAAAATGTCCACTGAATGGTACTCCTCTTCCAGGCTGATTGACAGCCAGTGTCATTAACCCAGTTTCAGTGAGTCCTGGTTGTCTTGGCCAGGATACATTTTTAGTTCAGGTATCCTTAAAACATTGTGTCCTGATTTAATATTGCTTAGTACAGTTATCCTTTATGAAACTGTTTACAGATTTAAGTAATTCAAACTGAACATGTGTTGGAAAAATCACAATCAAAGGTTATCTTTACAGCATGTTCAATCTGTTAATATCATAAACCATGCAAAAATGCAAAACGCAGTATGATCTACTTTTTTGTGTGTTGGGGTGCATTACAGCAGAATTATATTGCAGTGCACTGCTTTGTTTGTGGTCCTCAATTAAAACTGCATGGAAAATGATAGGCAGATCCAGAGATATTAGCAGCTTAAGTTATATGCAGGTCTCAGCTTTTTCTGCAAAAGTGTTGCCTATTTCCATAAAAGGACCAGTGGGACCCCTGGAAACTAAGCTAAAAATGGAAGAGCCAAACTATACTTTTAAAAGACAAGTCTTATAACTTCAGTTACCAATATCTCTGGATTTACTTATCATTTTGACATGCAATGGGTCTGATTTATTAAGATAAACTATCATAGGAGAACCTTGGGGGTGATCCAACAAAGAGACTGGATTTCATAAAAATTATTTGCTATTAGCTTGCACTAAATCCATTGGTTTGCTGGATCACCCAGGTTCTCACATGATAGTCTTGTAGAGCTTTAATAAATTAGGCCCATTGTCTATAGAGGTTCTCATTTCTCCTAATAGATAATTACCTTCAAGTGGACTTGTTCTAATATTGTTGAAGATGTTTAGCAGCTTTCCAAGCCACTAGATCAGTTATTGATCAATACAAGAACAAGCTGAATGACACACATAGAAGGTAACCTTTGCTTATGTACCTGAATATATTAGGGTTTGCTAGAGTTTCTTACAATTAATGACTTCTGGTTATGTTTATGATTCTATAAATTGTTCTTTAATAAGTGTAGCATTGTCATCTCTGCAATCTCAAGGAATCACCTTAGTACCATCACAGAACACAATTACATTGGCAGGGTGGGATATTATTACAGGTAGCAGAATAGCCTTTGTTCCAGTATCTATCTAGATTCAGTCTTTCTAATAGGTAAATCTATATCCTGTGCCTCATCTTTCTGTCGGTTCTCTGCAATCTTGAACTTGTTTCGAAATGACAACTAAGTGTTTATTTCCCTCAGATTTCCTTTACCGGGTTTTATCATAGTCATTTTTGTGCTGCAATACCTTCCAAACCAGAGCTCAATGCATTAAGTCGGGCACTTGAATGGAAACAATCCATATTTTATGCAGTTACAGACTTCCAATATTTTTTATTCTCTGTGTAGCATGATGTTAGCTACTGCAGGCTCTGTCTACACAAATATATCCTCATGTGTGACAGGCACTGGCTCCTTCTGTGCATATGTCTTTTCTAGTAAATAGTTTCATCTTCTTGGTTTACTCACTGTAAAGCTGTCCGTTATAAAGTTCTGCCTGCAGAACCAAGACCACATCTGGCACCATGTAAAGCCTTCACACACCGGCTCCCACCATGTACTGTATGGCAACGAAAACTTTTTGTAGATCTTCATGCAGCTTTGATAGGATCTCCAGAATATATGGATTTTAGTTAAGAAGAAAATGGGCAACTTGTAGTTAATCATGCTAGCAATTGATTGATGCACAGTTCAAACAATGGGCTACCTATGGTGTGAGCTGCACAATTAGCATGTACCAGCAATAATTGCACACCATCACATAATACATAACACTGGTATGATCTATTGCTCCTACATGCTATCTGTATTGCTAACCCCCTAGGGGTCTATTTGTTCCATCTGTGTAGCAAATAACCTTAACTCATTATTTTTGCCCACCCCTCTTATCTAAAGTAATCCATCCTCCCCAGTTGTATTCTTACCTAGATCAGTGACTGTAGTCTCAAATATTCTTTACAAGCTTGCACTGGCCATGCTTAGGTCAGACTTTCATTGGGTCATATGTAGAATTCAGATTTTTACAGATATATGTATAGGAATCTGTAGATGTAATGTTATCCAGCTTCTCTGCAGCAAGAGTTTTTTTTACATCTTTTATGGGGTAGCTACTAATTATATCTGTCTTTATAGTATAGGTATGTGTGCTTTGTCCTAAGTGTTTCTTCAGAAACAATGAATGGAAAATAAAACCTGTGGGCTTCCAATGCTAGCTATAGTAGCTATAGTGGCATGTTTATAGATATAGCAGGCAATGCAGCAGCTATGGAGCTTGAATGGTGGGATAGATTGGCCAAAAAATAAAATGGAGTCAGTAAAACTAAGCTATAGCCAAAACCTTGCCAAAATCTGAAGAATGATTTGAGTATAGTAGTGGACTAGGTCTAGGGATAAAACAGCCAAAACAAGCCTTGGTTGTAACCAACGTATACAGTATATTCTCACCTCCAGAAGCTCAACAACTGCATAATCCATGAGATCCTAGATGAATGCCATACTGACCTGCCTTGCTTGCTGGGAGAAGCCATGACCAGGACCCCTAAAACTCACTACAACTGCAACAGCTTTTTCATCTGGGTTCCTAGAATAAGGTGCCAAACAGATTTTCCATGCTATAGGTAATCAGTGGAATGATAGCTAGGGGATACACCAAGCACATCACAGCCTCAAAGCCACAGCTGTGCTATGTCAATGAGACAGAAAGATGCAGAAGTGGCAAAGGCTTTGGCTGACCATAGTCTAGAAAATGGCCAAAGAAAGAAAAAGTTCCATGTTTCTTTTTAGAGTCATTTTCTGACATATTTAAAAATGTCTGCGTGCACAAGGTACATTATGCTGTAAACAACCAGACTGTCAAAGTACTTTCTATTGTTCCAGATTTTATAGGAAGCCCCCCTTTCCCTTAGGTTCTAATGCCTCCCATTGCTCAATCACTCATCTGACAAACTATCCCTTAACAGAACCTGAACTTGTCAGTGTATTGACTGTACTGACAGCTCCCCTGCCACCCATTATTGATCTGAGCACACTTTACGCTTAGATCAGTGATAGATATCAACTTGTGCTGCAGAGAGCGAGGTTCCTCTGAGTGGGTGGTGGATGAACCCTAAGCAGATGGAATCCCATATTGCTACACTGCACTGAATTTAAATATATACCCTGGTCAAACAGGAAACATTTCCAATGTCTTCACAATTTACCTATTATTTGTGGTAATATAAAGCCCTACAGCCAGAATGAAGATGCTGTCCCTCTACTATACATCCTCTCTTTCAAGCTCCAATGGGTATGGCAGACATGTCAACAGACCAAGTTATGTACAAATGATGTACAAACCTCCATTTATTTCTTTCACCAGAGCCCATTCCTAGCCCTCTTCTGTGCAAAACTGTGAGAAGACAGTAGGACAGTCTCAAACTGATCAATGTGTAAAATGTGGGATGCATGTGTTTTGCTTTTTATGTTTCTGTTATTCTTTTTTTTGGTATACTTAGTATAATTCTTTGTATGCTTTCCTATTATGTATGGATGGATTCTGCACAATAGTTAATCTGTTATACTTAATGCCAGGGACAAACATAGGTACATAAAATATGTGGTTTTGCATGAGTGTCCCAGACCCTCCTCAGCCACCAAGGGACCACAAAGAGGCCTCAAGTCAATTTGCCAGGGGGGCCCCAAGTCACTTCTGCACAAGGGCCCACTGCTAGCTCCATCTGCTGCTGCATTCCGGGTGAATTGGGGCACAAACTATCCCTAGTAACCTTTGGTGGAACCCTGGTTCAGAAACACTGGTTTGGATACTGCACAGTAGCACGTTTTTTTTTTTTCTTTATGTTGAGTATAATTCACTATAGGCTTGGATCTTGGTATTTTCTTTTTTCTGATTGTATAGATGCTGGACAGTGCCATTTCCCTTGTATACTGGGTGCCATTTCTCTTGTATACTGGGTGCCATTTCTCTTGTATACTGGGTGTGTTTCTCACTATCTATGGGTCATTCACAGTGCCATTTCTCTTGTATACTGGGTGCCATTTCTCTTTGTATACTGGGTGCCATTCCCTTGTATACTGGGTGTATTTCTCAGTATCTATGGGTCCTGTACAGTGTTATTTTTCATGTATACTGGGTGCCATTCTCTTGTATACTGGGTGTAGTTCCCCTGTATACTGGGTGTATTTCTCAGTACCTATGGGTCCTGCACAGTGCCATTTTTCGTCTTCTGTACACTGGGTATATTTCTTGGTATATGTGCTTATTCTTTATGCATAGATGCTGCACAGTAGCACTTCTCCTGGTATTTACGTTGAGTATTATCCACTGTATGTTCTTGGTATCTGTTCCATGTCCCTTGCCATATAATCTGGGCATATTTCTCCATCACACCACAGCCCACAGCAAAGGTGTAAAAAGAACCTAGAAGTGCTCTCACTGTAATTTTTAAATGCATCTTTTCTCTTTGATTTGTATGAACCTTTAAAAACATTTTAAAGCCAGGCTATCTCTGAAATTATCAGGGCTCATGGGACCATTCATAGTACGAAATATAAAAGAACAGAAATTTTATGCAGAGGAACTGAATAGCATAGAGGGCACAATGACATTAATGTTATTAATATAGATTTATTGTGTGGTTTGTAGGCTATAAAGATAACTATTTCTGAATAGATTTATCACGGTCAGTTTAGCAGACCAACAGAATATATGGAAAGTCATTTGTCATAAATATGGACTTTGCGTTGTGTTAACCCTTAAGTCATGGCAACTCCATGGCTCACCTTTTTGGCCCCTGTTGTGCTGGTATGGTGCCACAATGAAAAATCTGTAACAATAATAAAATGAGATGAATGGGAGTTGTAACCAATTACAGGGGCATTAGAGGGACATTAATTCCAAGAGGTGATAAAGAGATCGGACATCTTCAGGCCTCATCAATATACACAGTCGGGGATTCAAACTGCACCTAGAGGAAATTGCATTATGTTAATGCATGGCTGCCTCTGTTCATAAAGGTTATTGCGTAGATTTGTCAAGGTGCAATGTTATGTTTTAATCAGAAGACAAGCATCATCCTCCTGTGACAGCAATCAGCAGATAGCCGTAGCACACATGTTAATGTTACATACAAATCAAGCTCCTTATGTGACGGGCATATTACTGAGGATAAAGTGATCTACTTAATTTACTACTAATTTGTTTGTGTTGGATGATTTTGATGTATTTTGGGATTTTGCCGTTTCCTGCAGTTTGCTAGCTATATAATATGTAGGAGACACATTTCCAGCACTAGGGGCATAGACACCTGTGTCCACCAATAAAAGACACTACTTGTTTTCTGCCAAGTGCCATATCTGTGGATGGATGCTGCCAAATACAACAAGTCCTAATAAAACATCATTGTCTGATACAATGTAAAATCGATCTACAGTAAACCCAAGAGCAAAAATGTAATATACTGCCGCTTATCAGAGCTTAGATGTGGAGACTGTACTCATTTTCTCTTCTCAGGCTTTCTTTTTTTAAAACTCCAACTGGAGTTAGAAATTCTCAGACAGAATTTATAATGTTTTTACTTTTTTAATCAACTATACTGTACCTGTCAAGGATCTAACTGCTGAATGATGACAGCTGTCATTATCCAGTGGCCTACTACACTTGTCAATGGCAGCTAGAATAATGTTGGATCAGAACTCAAATTGCATATGTACCTCCGATTCAAGTCAGGATCATCTCAGTATCTTGACAGTAATAAAGTTCCTGCTCTTGTGTCACAACATTCAGCTGATGGTATCTATTGAGTAGTCCTATTGTCCTAGAATAGGAAGCATGTAAGTACTATAGGAACTTTCTGCAGTTGCTGAAATTGTACTAAACCAAAACAACGAAATAAAAAAGTATGCATTCACCACATCTAAGGATATATATATATATATATAGTGTGGAGAGGAAATCAGTTAACTACGGCTCAGTACTCAAGCAAGCTCTGAATAAATTTCAGTTAAGGAAGGCTGTTGTAAAGTTAGTCCACTCACTACCTCTGGTAAACACTTATCTTGCCCATTGTGACCTTAATGCCTCTTTTCCTAATAGAGCCAACTCTACCTCTTGTCATTTTTGTGCAAATTAGCACCAAGCACGCACACCTATGGTAATTTTACATGCCCATGCCACTGGATCTTTAGTTATAACTCTTTAATGCTCACTATCTGGCTGGCAAATGGCACCAAACTCTTTTTTGGGTTTCTCCAGGGGTTGCTAGAGGTTCCTTAAGCAATTTGTGTCGCTCAGGTCACTCAAGTGACACCAGTGATCTTTTGGCTATCTGTAGAGTGGCATTCTTCCCATTAACCAGGAATGTAAAAGGCATTGTTCCTACTGACACCACATTAATGTACTGAAAGCTGTGGACATAGCTGAGGAGGTCCAGAAGGGGTTCCTTGAAGACCTGAAAATTATTTCCAGGGGTTCACCCATGTTTAAAATGTCAAGAAACCCTGCTCTATATAAACCATATACCACTTATGTAATGTCCTCATCACAAGTGCATTTTACATAAGAATATAGAAAAGTACTGCATATAAAACACATAACAATTAGTGCTGAGGTGTTAATGGGCTCGTAGACTGAGTATGCATCCTTTTACCCAGATTCTTAATATTCCATAACTGTATCTATAAAAACAAGGCAGTAATGGCAACTCCCACAATTCTATCCCAAGTGGTTTTCATCAAAAGAAGACCTTCAAACACATGTAAAATGTCACTGTAAATATAACACTGACATTTGCTAAGCTTGTTTGTAACTACCCATTATCCCACTTAAAAAGAAAAAGAAAAAAACAACTATCCCTGAACTCCAACTTCATTTTCATGTCAGGGTTACATTTTCTTTATTGGCTGCAATAAAGGGAAAAGGTAGAGTACACAAATGAGTTACATTTATAAAACAGGAAATCAATTGTTTCATTTAGGGCAGCTGCAACAATTTACACTGGTGAGTTGGGTGTCTTTAACCAGCAAAAAGTGCTGAATTTATCAAAGTGTCTAAAAATAACTATTGATTTATATATTTAGAAAATGAAGAAAAGAGATAATCCTTAATTTTTAAATTTTAACGGTGCACATACAATTGGGATGGCTTATGACCTCCTTGGCTCTCTGTTGCTGCAAATTGCTTTGAAAATTCTTATATTAAACACCTAACCCAAATCTAACACAAATAATGAACCCATAGGAGAGAAATACATCTACTGTAATTTATATAGTCATTTAAAAATGCCTTTTATTTGGCTATTACACTGTAGTCACCATAGTGTTCAGGCAAGCATCCTTTTGTAATGACAGGTTTCCTTTAAAGTAATGCTAAAGCTTTTTCCAACATGGTAAACTGATCCCTATGGGAGGCATGCTGGGGTCTATGGAAGCCAAAATAAAGGCACAATAGACACAAAAAGCACCAGACACAAGGCAAAGTATAGACACAAAAACACTAGTGACGAAGGGGAATATGGATACTATAGCTACAAGATGACCGAGAAATCAATGACACCCCAATCACAAATTAGCAAAAGAGAAACACTTTTTAGCTGACTGTCATGCAGCAAGACATGGAGTGCTGCAAAAGAAAAAACTAAAGGGCCTAGCCAAAAAAAAGTCCCCCAAGAGTGTGGGGGTCGTGGTATGAACTGTGGTTGGTTTCTGTTCATTCAGTCTGGGTTCAGCAACGTTTTGTGACCCAAAACGTAGGTCAGCTGACTATCTGAATTTACAGAATTACCAGGTTTTTCCATCAATGGATTTTTTTCTTCTCCAATGACATGGGCATATTCCAAGATGGCAATGCCAGGATTCATTGGGCTCAAATTGTAAAAGAGTGGTCCAGGGAGCAGAAGACGTCATTTTCACACATGGATTGGCCAATGCAGAGTACGGGCCTTTGTGAAGGAATGTGCTGGAAAAGACTTTATCTAATGGTTTGACTTTATCATCATGGATTTGGACGGCAAGAAATGTTTTGACATTGCAAAAGCTTAATGAAACAATACAAAAGTGATTGTATACTGTAATCAAATCTAATGTTGGTTCAACAAAATATTAAAGTGTTAGCCAGGCAGTTTTTTTTGGTCTTAGTTATATTGCATTGACCTACTTATGCTTTTCAGGCCAAAGTAAAATCATATTAGTATCATATCACATCATATAGTCTTATACCTTGTCACCAATAGAAGCAAGGACAATACTTGTATAACTTGTATAACTTAAGAAGGATAACTTTAAGACACACAAAGTAATTTCATAGAATTCTGATACATTTACAAAAATGTCACACACTCACAAATAGAAAGCCAAAAAACAGGATTATCTGTTACAAAGGGCACCACACTGAGTCCTCTTACTTAGCTGCACCTTTGCGCTACTCTACATGGCAATTTTCCACCCACTGCTGCAAGTTTATCCTTTTTTCTCCCCCTCGTAGCTTATTAGGTTTGTCCTTTACAGGCCTGCCAATGATCCCAGTCTGTTTTTCTCAGACAGAAAGTCCCTGTGGTTATCTCTCCATGTGCTGGCGCTTACACCCTTACTGCTGATCACAGGGTCAGCCGGCTTATTCTTTGAGTGGGAAGGATTAGCATGCATGGATGTCATGTCTGGCCCTCCGGGTGTCTGCCGTTCATGATCATAGTTATAAAAATATTACCCTGCACTTCCAAGATTGTAAGATGAAGATTAATATTGTTCAGGCATCCTTGATGTAGCTGATATCCTGATATGTTATGAAGCACGAAGAGGATGTCAGGCTAAAAGTAATGCACATTTTATATATGAGAACATGTATTATAAATCGAGGTCTAGGAGGCATGACAGTCTTTTAAAATCATGCAGTCTTGATGTGCATTTTATACACATATATTTGTTATTTTGTTATATGTGTGTGTAGGTAAATAATTGAAGTTATTGTATCTATATGTGTGAACATAATCTGATGATAAATCTGCAAACATTATTCATCTATCGTTTCTATGCATCTGTTAACACCAAAATGTTTTTAGAAAAGACAGCACAATGATTATAAAAAAATAACATTTTTTTCAATATATGTTTTTCATTTTTGACTATTTGTCAGCCTACAATAGAAAACATCGAACACAAACCTACAGTAAAAATAGGCAAATTAGTCAAAGAATATTTTTTTATAGAAACATCCTTTTGTACAAGTATAAAGAAGATTCCAAAAACGTTCTGATTCAGGAGACAAAAAGTTTGGCACTTAAAATACAGTAAGTTAATATTCAAGTGCAAATTAAGGTTCTAGAGAGAGTGTCATAGCAAAATACATTCCTAGCAAACTGGCATTGCCACATCACCTAAACTGGTGCAGCCTATAGACATGGCACATCTATCATATGGTCTGTAAAAATTAGAAATGCATTAAACTGTGCTGCAGTACCAGAAAGACTTGTGTTCTGACCTTCAAATGGGCCGCAAAGGGCCCCCAGAGAAGTGATGTGTTCCTTTAAGAACATCTTAAAGCATAAGAGCCTCCTCTAAATGTCAGCCTCTGCTACAAGAAAGCAGAGATGAGAGAAAGTAGCTTCAAGTGTGCTTATCTGTAACAAAATTAAAAAAACACTATTAATTAAATCCCAAAGGCCTGAATATAAGATAATAGCACAACACTGTGCATTTTACTACTCTTAGATATTGTATTTTGATGTTATGCTTTATTTCATTTAACATGAATTTGAAGAAAAGCTTTGATCATGTAGGCTCAATGTTTCAAGCACCACAATTTCGTCTTCAGAGTTCCCCAGGATTCCCTATTGGGACATAGGGACATAAATCCACTTATTTCCCTCAATTTTATATTGAAAACAGGTTGGATGAAATTGCTAAACAACAAGATGAGTGGGGGGTGTTGGTTATGTTGGTTAAAACCCATCTCCAGGAGGATGTTGTCCATGCTCCCTCTTCAAACATCACATGCATACATACAAAAAAATACTCCCAAAGCTCCTTTACTCAAACCTTTTACTGCTGTCACATGTACCCTCAACAGGGCTTCTTCCAAGAGTAAAAACCAATGCATTACCACCCTTTGGTAGGGCTCAGCCATGTGCCCTTAAATAGGGTAAGGGCAGAAGTAGCAGAAGGATGCATCTGCCCAGGCCAGCCAACTACTGGGTCGGCATGGGGGGTAGATACCAGTCAGGGGCACGTGGCTGAGCCCTCAGCGTTCCTATATTTGTCTGAGATCTGAGCTGCGGTAGCGGATTCCCCTCCTCGATCTAGAGGAATCCTTTTCCATGACTCACTGTATTTTCAGGTTTTGTATCTATTACTATTATCCCGATTGAAAACGAATTCATTCACGCTTATATTTTTTTTTATACAGTACATAAGCTTTTCATCACTTATTATATATTACATTCCCAGGCAAATATCACTGATTGTGAGAATCTGGACTCCAATTTTCTCCTTGGAAGTTAAACAATATTTATTCAGTGGATCAACCATCTGACATGTGACTTTTTTATCCATATATATCTCTCCTCACTTTTTTTGCTCTGCTAAAAGAGTTAAAATAACTTATAATAATATCTTTATTGATCTCTTCAACCACCAGTCATGATTTTTTTTTTTTTTTTAAGAACTTTTGTCTAAAAAATTTTTTTTATACTTTCTTATGGTTCTCTCAGTACCCAGATTGGTTATTTTGTCAGAATATTCTCCTATATATATGTAATAATTACTGCAATGTAATAATGCAGTTGTAATGTTCATATAATTATACTTTCTTGCTAATTGATTTTTGTAATACAATAAATTATGGCTTTTTTATCATGATTTTTTCCTATATATTTCTTCATTATTCTTACCTGCTTATTATGATTATGGTTTTTAGTATATGCATCATGATTGTATTCAGTACTATGCATCACCAAACATTGCTGTACCCCTGAGGAAGCTCTTAGCAGGCGAAACGGGTTGAGTATTCCCTGAAACGTTTGCTGACCACAGTTTCCCAGGCTCTAGTCTGGAGCTGTGGACATCTCTTTGATACTCGTGATTAGTTGTTGACTATTTAATGCCATTACAGATGGCCTCTATATTGATCACTTATGACTGTAAGGATCTGAAACATTGATATTGTGCTTTGAACAATTAGTGTACTTTAAATACAAAAATCTTGCCTATAAACACCCTTCTGTTTTGTTCTTATTTATATTCAATTACCCTGGCATATTCAACATTTCATACACTAAGTGCACTGCCTGGCCAAAAAAAAGTCACACACTTTAATATTTCATTGGAATGCCTTTGCTTTGATTTGTCACAACATTTATTTCCATTCAATGTTGCATTATTTTTTTACCAGAATCTTGTATTGATAACACAGCTCCAAAAAAAATTTCTTCACTTGCCAAGGGTTTTTCAATATATTAAGTGTATTTCAGCTCTGCTGAATCCAGAAATGACATCAGTTTCATTAAATTGGCTCCAGTTCTTGTGATACAGGAATCAGAATAGACGATTTTACCAACAACAAAATGTTAACAAACATTAGCATATAAAAGGCATATTATTATCAATCTTTATTTACACAGATGTTTTGCATTTTATATATTAAATGTAGCATTATTTTCATGTAACTTTCATTTGTCTTCTTTTTATTCATACATTTTCTTTTTTTACAGAAATATGAATTCTTCAAGTTGTTTAAATTACCCCCAATGTATTTGGCTACATTAGTGGTGAATATTCTCATCAAAAACAGAGAAGAAACATTATAGAATTTATGAAACAAGCATATCTGGCATTTTGGTACTAAACTGGGGGACCAAGATAAGTATTGGACTCCCTGTATGGTATGCAAAACTTGTGTAGAGTGTCTACGTCAGTGGAAAAACTGAAAAGTTTGAAATTTGGTGTACTTATGGTATGACAAGAGCCCAAAAATCATCATAATGATTGTTATTTTTGTGCTGTGAATGTAAAAGGTTTCAATTGTTACAAGAAAAACAAGTGGGAGTACGCTGATTTGGAATCAGCAAGACTACATGTGCCTCATGGCGCTGATGTTACCATACCAGTGTTCAGTACACTCCCTGATATTCCTGTATCCGACATGGAGGATATACAGGGTTTGGAGTGTT
Source organism: Pyxicephalus adspersus (assembly GCF_032062135.1). Classification (NCBI taxonomy): domain Eukaryota; kingdom Metazoa; phylum Chordata; class Amphibia; order Anura; family Pyxicephalidae; genus Pyxicephalus; species Pyxicephalus adspersus. The sequence continues at coordinate 19,406,185 of NC_092864.1, read as the reverse complement.
TCATGGCTCATTGGCTCAATGATTTAATACGTGACCTAAGTCTGTCAAAACAAGCATATGAACTTTTAGCATCCAGGCTAAAATAAAACAACTGTCTCAGACCAGAAGTTTGTGTACTGTTGTAACATCCTGGACTACTAGCCCATATGGGAGTACCAGAATACCGAGCAGAACACTGACGGCTTTTCATAGACAGTTCCACTCGAAGTTTGAAATCTGTTTTACTGCATAATGGCAACTGCTATGCATCAATTCCAATTGGTCACTCAACAAAATTTAAAGAAGAATATGAAAATATCAAAATGGTCTTACAAAAGCTTTGCTATCATGAACACCAATGGTCCATATGTGTTGATTTAAAAATGGTGAACTTCCTACTTGGACAGCAAAGTGGATACACAAAGTACCCATATTTCATCTGCTAGTGGGATAGTAGAGCAAAGCAGGATCACTGGGAAAAAGTGACATGGCCTCCAAGGGAAAACATGAAAAAAGGTGCAGCGAACATAATTAATGAGCCAATAGCTGACAAAGAAAAAATCATTCTCCCTCCACTACACATAAAGTTGGGATTAATGAAGCAATTTGTTAAAGCTCTGAACAAGGACGGAGATTGCTTCAAATACATTTGTAGATTCTTCCCTGGATTGAGTACTGAAAAATTAAAAGCAGGATACTCTGATGGACTCCAGATTCAGAAACCGATAAATTGATAGATTTTCACAAGTTACATGACTGATACTGAAGCTTCGGCCTGGCACAGCTATGTCATGGTTGTTAAGAACTTCTTGGGTAACCATAAAGCAAAATTATGAAGAACTGGTACAAAACTTACTCTGAAATTTTAAAAATGTGGGTGCTACTATGAGCATAAAGTTACACTATCTCCAAAAAGCCATTTGCAAAAATTTTCCAGAAAGCCTTGGCGATTTCAGTGAGGAACAAGGGGAGAGGTTCCATCAAGATATAAAGGTGATGGAAGAAAGGTATCAGGTGGGATAGACACATGATGGCAGACTACTGCTGAAGCCTTCAACGTGATTGTCCTGATCATCAGCCTGAAAGGAAATCATACAAACAAGAGTTTTCCAATGACTTCTTTGTGATTAAATCTGTAAATATACTGAATATAGAATATATTGACATTTGTTTACGTAGACATATCTAGTTTAATTTTGCTTAATTTTCATGTTTCATTAGTTTTCTATGAGGGTAATATTGAGGTCATTATTTCAAAAACTAGAGTCAGTCTATCAAAACCAATACCATATGTGGAATCTGTGCATCAACCATAACATAAAATGACCAATGTAATAGGAGAGTCAGCCATTATGTAAAGTCCTCCCCAGCACATCCAAAAGATTCTCATTGGGTTAAGGTCTATCCTGAACCACATGTTCACAATATCAGCTTGATGAATCCTCGCATTGTCTTTTCGGAATATGTTTGTGCTATTGGGGAAGAAAATATCCATTGATGGAACAACCTGGTCATTCAGTAAATTTGGGTAGTTATCTGACCTAATTTCATCAGCACATAACATTGTTGATCCTAAGCAACCCATACCACAACTCCAACAAGACTGTCGACTTTTTTTTGGCCAGGCAGTGTGTTTTAATTGGTAACTAAATTGTATTGTTCATTTTGTTACATAGGAGAGAATGTCTACCATGGCTACACTTTAAAGTTGTCAGAAACTGCCCATTTTTTATGCTTGGGCTATGGGATTAAGGAGTAGTAGTTTGAGGTTACACCTGTATTGTGATGAGCATTTATTTAGGGAATGGGTTATGATTTAGGGTTCAAATGATGGAAGATTTGAGCATGAAGGTATCATTAAGTATTTACATAATAGAAGTCAGGGGCAGCAAAGTGGCAGATACCTAACACCATGTTCACGTATGAAAAGTTTGCAAGGATAAAAAAAAACTATGGCTAGTACCAAATACCATCAGATGTCCAATCACATGTCAGCATCTTACAGGTAACAAAGAGTGTTAACACTATTTCAGTCTAATAAAATCTTTAGTCTTGTAAAACAAAGCAAAGATGAAATAAGTAAAAAAACATCAATACAATTCTTACTGTTCTACTAGTACAAGAATTTAGTCAAATGAAAACAATTAATTGTGCATGGGATTTTCATTTAGATCTTTTTCTTCATCAATACAAATAAATTCGCTCTTGTCTGACAATAAAGAGTCACATTAGAGTGTTATGTAAGTAATAAAATTACTTTTTTCTCTCTCCCCAGAAGACAAAAGTGAGATGACATTTTCTAGAAGTCCAACCTTAACCAACCAGCAGACCAGATTGACCCCCCTCTTATCAGAGGCAGGTGGGTCTCTCATCCCAGGAAGAAGTCAAACATCTAAAAGAAATATTGCATGGAACTTGCTTGGGGACATCCAACCTTAAAGGCATTAAATGTTCTGTGCTTGCTGTCATGGTGCAGCCTGTTTAATCTTACTTACTACAGTAATTCCTGAAAATGTATTCCCAGAGAGGAAAGACAACTAGTGAAAATTATGAAGAAGCATGGAGACTGTCAAATACCTAGTTCTAGATTAATGGAAAAGCCATATTGGCCCAAGCCTAGGGCACCCAGAATAAGGCTGCGCGTTTATTGCTGTTTATTACAGCAACTATTCTTATTAACAATTTACATTGTGGCAATAACTTCTTCAGATGTATCCTAAGTGTCAGAAACCAGGGTAGAGGAAAAAAGCTATATAAAGAATATTTGAACTTGAGTTTGCTGTGAAAACTTGCACTCAGTGAAATTTTACAACATGATTCACTAAAATTGCCCTGTAATACAATCATAATGAAGTGAATAAAGCCCCAGCGGTGAACATGAGCCTTTGAAAAAAAATGGCCTTTCTGTGTGTTAAACTTCTGTATTTATCATTATTATTACACAGTATTTATAACGCACCAAGATATTATGCACAGCTTTACAAAGTCCATAGTCATGTCGCCAGCCTCAAAGGAGCTCACAATCTAATGTCCCTACCATAGTCATATGTCATTAACACAGTCTAAGATCAATTTTGGGGGGAAGCCAATTAAGCTAACAGCGTGTTTTTGAAATATGGGAGGAAACTGGAGTACCCAGAGGAAACCAACGCAAAGTCCATGCAGACATTGTTCTGGTGGATAAATAAACCTTCAACCTAGCGCTGTAAAGGCCACAGTTCTAACCTCGGAGCCACCGCACAGTTCTATTAAATTTAGGTAACCCTCCTTTGCTTTAGGACAGTGATTCACCCCATTCTTACCTCCTATCCATCCACAATTTTTCAAGCTGGTAAGGCTTTCTTATTTCCCTTTCACCCATATGAAATTGTCAACAAATGCTAATAATTGATCCTACCTAAAACTACTACTAGTAAAACTACATACCAATATGCGAATACTACAACAAATCCATAAAATGTCTCATTGATGAAAATCTCAAAAGAAAAAAGAAAAGATAAATATATGGCGTTTGTGGTACCAACATTTCTGTGAACTTATTGCTTTGCCTTGCAAATTCTCTTAAAACAAACAGATTCACAAGCCAGTTTGGGAAAATAGCAGAGAGTCAGATCGTTCTCCAGAACTACCTTCATATATATTGATAAATAAAACCATTGTTCCTACATGTCATCCTAACTACTTTATAGTCTTATTCATTTACTAGTTTTAAGGGCAATTTTAGTTTTGCAGTTCTGTAAACAAACTGATATATGCTTTAGATGCTGATTTTCTTTAAGCATACATTTTCCACATTAAATTGGTAAGGTAACAAAAAAGATTCATAATGAGCCTGATAATAAAGCTGCTTGTACATTCCTCTGTGTTTTCACTCAATACATCACTATCCTTAACAAAGAACGCTCAATGGGTATTGTGTTTATACTCGTGACTCACTGCGGAGCTTTAAGTGGAGTTACACAGTAAAAATGATCATCTTGTTAATAAAGCGCTGGATGGTATAGTTATTCAGGAAAGTGGATTGTGTCATTGAAAAGGAGCATCACTTATTTGTGGAACAAACCTGTGTATTTTCTCTCCGGGGGACCTGGGAGCAGAAGTTTTCTATTAGCAGACTATAGAGAGTGCAAAACAGTTTTTGCTGTAAAAACAACAATGGCTAGATGAAAGGAAACTGAATTAAGAGATTTTCTGAAAAGAGACAACTATGCACTAACTGATGGAATTTCATATTTCATTTACTAGACTGAGCTGATGTTTGAAAAATTGCGTTTTGCACTTCCTGCAAAATTAAAGTTCCACTTCCTGTTATGTGATGACAATACTATAGTGATCTTATAAGGTCCTTATATCAATAGTCAAATGTCACATGCACTACTAATGATGACCCTAAGCAGGTGTACTGCACATCTTGCATGAGCATAGTCCATGGTGACTATCAGAAAGATGGTCCAGATCAATGATTTGTGTTAATAAAAAATAATTTTGTGTAAAGATAGACAGCTGAATGATACAGAAGGAGAGCAGAAAAACTGGACTGTAGAAAACAATGCATGAAAGGTAAAAAATGTTTCTTGTGTTATTTGAAGAAAAATGGCAATCACCTATAATACCAAGTGATTAAAAGCCGGACTTTAGGGTAAAATCTCCTGCTCACACCTCCCTTCCATCCCCTGATAACCCATCCCCTGTGCTTCATATTTTTTCTTACTATACGATTGAACTAATGTGCCATCCAGGTTCCTTGACAGCAACCCCCGTGGGTGGGGGAACTGGTGATCCAACGCTGAAGATGTGCTAGCACCAGACGGACCTGCGAGGTCCTATTTGTCACTGGTATTGCCTTTTCTATTCACAAAGGACAGGTAAAGAAGAGGGACACACAGAGGTGACACCATTCATTTTTCAAGGAGAACATGGGGTGCCAGACATAGCATATTGGCAAATACCATTTAAAGCATCAGTTCCGGCAAAATGATATATGATTAAAGCTGGAGCTTAATGTGCTAATTCAGCCGCAGGCTTTCGAAATATTTTGAAAACTCCAACAGTGAAATCAGTCTGCCATAATTCCTGACCACAAGTTCTACATTTGCACACTTGCCTTTAAATATTGTAAATTCTTCTGTTACTTTTTCTGCAACATCAACTAAATAAATTAGGAGCATTATGACTGGAAGCCCCTTATAATGGCCTCTCGTGGATATACCGATCCAGAAATTCAAATTATCTCACCAAGATGTTTCCTATAACCATCCACTAGGAACTATTTGGGTGAATTGACCCATACACCTCCACATTCTAATATGATTGGATCTAGGTGGCCTTGGCCTTTAAGCTCATGTTTGCACACTGTTACCAGAATTATTAAACTAGTAAAAAGCCCTAATTGGTAATTGCTTGTATTATGAAACTCATTATTAGGAGTACTATGAATGAAGTATCTCCTTTTTTCATGGGAATAGCCTTGTTTTACACATGTAGTTTTCAAATATCTCCTACTAATGTGCACGTACAATGTTTTTTCTTTCTATAGGGAAATATACTGCTAATTGCTTTCACACTGCTGTTAGCCTTGGTATTTCTAATTATGTGATATTAAATATTTCCTATGATGTAAATTTAATTCAGTGCAATAATGAACCAGTCTTGCAAAAGGAGGGTGGCTATTCAAATAATAAAAAAAACAAAGGGATAATGTGATTTTAAAGTGAACCAGTTCACAGCCTTTTTGCAACTACTTGGTGGACCCTACATGTGCAGATTGTACCGTCAGCATCCCGATTGTGACTTTAAGCTGAAATCCAGACTCAGTGTTAGTCTTGCACAGCTGTACAGAATCCTTTTCTGTGCTAAAATTGCTTCCCTTGATTTCACTGCACAAAGTTCACTTTCCATGAAATCCATTAGAAGTTGCAGCATATCATATAGTACCCCATTTTCACTTGGCTAATGGACTACCCCGTTCCACTCCAACACCACTCTCCCTGGCACACATCTTTTATTTGTTGGATTTACAGTCCTTTCAATAATGAAAGCTCAGCATTACATGTGGCCATTACCTAGGATGGTCACCATAAGGAAGGGGGGCCTGGTATTTTCCATACGGCACCTGCTGGCCTTTCCTACCAGCCATTCTATTCCTGCATTGCACAGAGACCTAGTGATGATATCCAAAATAAGATATGGAATAAGAATGGAAAGTTTATATTTAATAATGTATATCAATGGCATGTTGATAAAGGGGTAAAGGATAAACCAGTGAAGGCTAATCATTTGAATTATTAATATTCAGTTTTAACGTAATAACTACTTACTGCTGCTGGGCGCCTACAGACAATTGGTAACAGGCTGAAAAAACTCAAAAAATGGTGCAAGCAACTAATAAAAGGTTTACAAACACATAAAAACCCTTCCATAGGTGGTACAAGCTGTTCCAAGTCTATGGAGGTAGCAAGCTGCCCCTGGACACTGCATTCAGCATTGAAAAAAATATGCAGCAACAATGCCACCACTAACCGCCTGACCAAGAAAGGATAAAAATGGGCTCATTCAGTCCTTTTTTGGCAAAGCAGAAAAAGCGTAGAAGAAAAAAGAACAGTAATTAAATAAAATTAGGAAAATGAAGAATTTACAGCAAATTTATGACAAGTATGAAAAAAATAAATTAGGCTTTAAATGCAGTCCAGTTCTTTGCACATTTTCATTAGCATCCTCTTTATAATGGACAATTAAAGGAGAACCTTGTGAATTCCAGGTAGAGTCTACAGAGCAAAATGAAAAATTATGAAGATGAGAGCTGGGCAGCGAAAGAAATCGGATGGAGGGAAGGGGGATGTATAATGAGGGAAATCCTGCAGGGAATCGAGTTCCGGCTGGAAGTGAAGATAGAGCTGGCAGGCAAATGAAAGGTTGGGTTAACAAGTGGCATATGATTGATGGTCCTGTGCATACAAGAAATAGGAAAGTCTGACAAAGTTTACTCTGCAGGTCATTGCGATTTAAACATGTCACATCCCACCCTAACATACATTGATGTCTTCTATTCCCAACCCAGATCACTGCAGGATGCAGGATTATTGAATAAGGCAGTAATAAGAGCAGCACAGATGTGCACATTATTGTAAGCCAGAGCAACCAATCAAATCTCTGTTTTTACTCGTCAGCTCAGGTTAGGGATGACATTTGATTGGTTGCTAAATGAAATATGTACTTTGTTGCTATTTGCAGTACATGTTTAAGGATCTTTAAAGAATTCTAAAAACAAATTGCCTAACGATTCTATCAAGATCGATCATTTATTGGTTGTCACATTTACCTCCCTTACAATGAATGAGGCACAGATCCGGCTTATCAACTGAAGTTAGTCGAGTGCTCTTTCTAAAACAGATCCTCAGTGCTCACTTCTACAAATCCTATGAGCAATATCTTTAAACCAATACTCCTTGTACATAGTCATCATCCACGAGTCTGCACCTATGCTGGTCGAAGGGACAAAACCTGCCACTGATCCTCAGTATGAAAGCAAATTTAGGTGGAATAGTAAATTAGGCTGCAGATGATAGAGCAAATACTGATTATTTTTTAACAATTTACTTTACAATGTACAAGCTAAAAATTCCTTACTGTTGGTTGTTCCATTGGTTGAGCTATTAAACGTTATCCTATTTTGTCTTCTTCCAAAATAGGATAACATTTGAAGGTGTGAAACAACTAACCCCCTCCATATGATCAACAATGGAGTCCCAGTACATGGGGGAACAACTAGGGAGGCCTAGTGCTCACCATTAGAGTTGGTAGACACCCAAGGTTCCTGGTTTCCTGTTTGGTGCCACTGGCGTCAGGGTAGTGACAGCTATATGAATTTATTGTTGCAATTTATGAATATAAATATGTGGGCATGAATATTGTACACACTACTTTAGCTGTGACCACTATGAGGTGCCACTATGCTTCACTTACATTGCTAGCTGTAGATAAATAGAGAGCAGGACCTAGCTGATTTGGACATCTTACTGTAGTATACCAGTGTGTTTCTTGAAAAAGGTGTGCTGACTACAGAATGAGGAACGTGTACTTTATATAGGAATGCTATCTATGCTAGATGCTATGCTGCTTAAAGGCCAATGCCAGACAGGGCACTTCCTGATGCTTTATCACCATGCGTTTTGAAAAGTAAATATAACTTTTTTCCTGAGGACTTATATTCAAACCCCTCAGGACACAAGATAATGAGTCTGATTTATTAATGAACTCCAAGACTGGAGAAGATAGTCTTTCATGGGAGAACCTGTGTGATCCAGCAAACTTGGACTGGATTTGTTTCAAGTATGTAAACATTTGATGATGTTTCATCATTTGGTGATACTTCATTTTTAAGAAGTCAAATCTTACTTTTAGTTGCCAAATGTTTTCAATTTGGATGTAAGACCCGTAATCCAGCACAGCAGATGCAACCTCAATACCCAATTACTTTGTGAAAGGACCCTGCCGATAGACAGCCAAAAGAAAGTGCCTATGCAGGTGGTGATGTGGACCAAAATGACCCCTGCTCCTATGGTAAAAATAGGAGGAAAAACTAGCCAATTTCCCCCTTTTTTTCTATGGCAGCAATGTGTTGGGGTGGGGGGGGGGGGGCCCAGGACCCCCCCACCTGGGCATATATCCCTAATACAAAGTAGAAAAAAAGTAAACTTGATTGGTTGCAGCAAGAATCAAGAACTGTTCTTTCTTCATCTTTATGTGGCCTTTAAGGCGAAAAAAAAATCTGAAAATGTTATTTTAGAGATACAGATATGATGAAAGTCCTGAACACAGTAACCTACATTTTTATACTTCTACACTTTCTTACATCAAACATGTTTTAATTATACACCCTTAAAATTGAGTAATTAACACATACTCGCAACTTGTTAAACTGTTTCCCTAATTCTTTGATAACTGAAAAACCCAGTAACTTTAATAATGTGAACATTTTTTAAAACCATGTCTTTGACTTTTGAGGAACTAGGGCTCAGAATTCATGGTCTGTAGAGAGGCAATGTAGCTTGGATTCACTGGGGTCTCGTTGAGAAATTCAGAAATTCATTATCGTAGGTTAATAGCCATTTAAGTGAGTTGCCATAACACTGAACACTTGTGAGTTGGACTAATTCAATTTAAAATTATTAGATAAAACTACAAACACTACCAGCTGGACCATGCTAAACTCAAGAAAAACCTGATGACACTACAATATATGTCTTGAACTATTTATGCTTTGCGCACAGAATATATTTTCTCAGTAACCTTGCCGGAGAAAAGAAGGCCACAATACCCCGAGGGCAAATCCAGATGGGAAGCGTTAGCTGAAGAACTGCTAATGCCATAAAGGTCACATTACCTTTCTCCTAAAATCAGTTTTACGTAGGCTTAGTTGACTTTTGTGGTTGAATCACATGCCTGGAAATGCACACATTGCAATTATTTTTCAGATTTACTGGCTATTTTTATGCAGCTATTGTTCCCTATTGTCCATGCAACTTTTTTTGTTATTCATTGAGATGAATTCGAATTATCATCATAATGCATGGTTATCTGCCTAGAGAACTCTGTTGCAATGATATTAATCAATAATATTTGTGCTATCCCACAACAGCTTATGGAAGTTATAGGCCATTCATTTGTGTGAACTGCCCACTGAGAGGGGGGGGGGGGGGGCATAAAGGCAGGATCAGGAGAGGTAAGGGGACAACAATGGAAAAAGTTGTGGGGGGGGGCACGAGTCCAAATCTTGTGTTGATGAGCAGTAATCAATCAATAGGTTCCATGTTAGCTTGAAAGCATAGTAGGTGTCCCTGAAAATGCAAGTGAGTTTATCGTTCAACATTGTCCATTTTTTTTTATATCCCAGCAAGAGAGATATTTTAAGATTTCCAGACTTTTGCCAATAGCATATTGGCTAACAGCATATATTTACACAGCATATATTTACACAACTTTTTAAGGTTACCCAACTTTCCAAGCTGGGGGATAGAGAGGTTAGTAGTACCTTTGAAGTCAGCTGGCAGACTTTCTTCCAGTATTCCTCCACCCACCCCTCCGCATCCTCTAAAACAGAGGTAAGAGGTGCCCGGAAAGCCCCAAGCAACCTTGGTAAGTACAAGGTTCCATCACAGCATGACTTTAAAGTTAATTTCTTTAGGACTTGTATTGAGGGATATCTTGGACATGTTTCATGGCCCTTCGGCAAGAATTTGCTGTAGAGAAACGTCATTCAAAACTTTTGGTAACAGGTAGCACGCGCACTCGCCTGCTCACATCCCTGATCTACTCCCCTGATTGGGTGGTATTGAATATAATTGGAAATATGCATACCCATTACACAATAGGTGCTAGTGTCCCTCTCTAGTGATCTCAGCTTTTGGAAGGAAGACAATTCTCATTGGAATTGTCATTGGAGGAAAGACATTGCTGGCTTTCCTCCACACCACCAACCAGGCATTTGTTGCCAAATTAATAATAATTTCTGTTTCATATGGAGTGGATTGGGGCTTCACAGTCTCCTAGGAGGCGTGGGTTCGAATCCCACTCCTGACACCAAAGTTGTTAGGGTTTCCTCTTAGTGGTTTAAATTCTTTTATGCATATACCTCAAACGTCTGGGAGAGTGATCAATGATGACACGGAGACAGATATTCACTGATCAACTTCTCATTTTTATTGTTGGTAACAAGTGTTTTTATACATATTAAAGTGATTGTGTAAGGAGAAAAAATATAGATGACGCACTTTGATTATCTGCAATAATTTGATATTTTCATCAAAACACGTAATAATAATAATCATCAAAACACGTAATGTTTTTTTCTATGAAAACCCTTGCTCATCAATTTCCCACAACTCATGGTTCAAAATTGCAGGGTGCCCTGACATATTATTAAAGCACAAACAACTCACATGGCCAGGTACATTTTAGGGGGCCAGGTGCACAAACAACTAAGATCAGAGTTATTTAATCCAAAGTGTTGTAATGATCAAAATTTATTCTAATAATATTCAAAAATATATTCTGTATAAAGGCATCTTCTGCTACAAGATGGCTGAGCCATGGTTATATATCCTTACACTTTCAAAAAGAAATAGAGAATGCAACTTTTCTTCTAGAATTGGGAAGACTATAGTGCTACCTTTAACTTGCCCATAGGACAGAAACTTCACTGTGATCATCCATCACTTCCTGTGCAACCATCAGTTGTGGACCCACCTCAGTTTAATGATACGGTCTATTGTTAGAGTACTCTTAAACACTCATATTTCTCACCTTCTGTATTGAAATCCAACTGACACTTATAAATTTATATATATATATATATATATATATATATATAGGATATAATATATATATTTGTACAATAGTTATGCCATTGTTTGATTTGTTTAATCAATGCATTTATGTCATGTTTCATTTATTATCTATGTATCATTTTACCTTATAAACCACATTAAAAAAAGTGCAGGATAATTCTTTGCTATCTTAAAGATTTCTTACCTTGCTGTATTTTCTTTCAAATCATTCATTTTTAAAAAACATATTTATTTTCATTTAAAGGTTTTCAAATATATCAAACAATAGTAAATGACAATAATATGGTGAACACAACCGGGAAAAAATAATGAAATAAGTTGTCGACATGGTGAGCCATAAAGTTTGCCAATGAAAAGAAATACAAAAAAGGGCAGTGCAATCAAGAAAAATTAATCCATCAAGGACAATCGTGAGTACGTAGGAAACGGAAGTCCATTGTGCTGAGCCATTGGTTTTAATGCACTTTCTATAATCAGAAGCAATTTGCAGTTTTTTGAAGACCTCCCTTCTCGCTTGTTGCATGTTAAAATACAATTGTAAATGCAGACACAGCATCCCAGTCCTCATCCTCACAATCCCCCAGTGTGGCAGAGCTAGGCACAGCCTCCTCATATTTATCCAAGCTCAATGAACAGCAAGATTGAACAAGAACAGTAAGCAGGAGAAACATGCAGATTAGGCACTCCTACATTAAAAGAATTACATTTATGTAGGTGTGCAATACTCAATGTACAGTATAAGGTAACTTATTTGCTGCCATGCAACAACCAATCTTAACATGCAGAGGGCTAAATTCAAAGGTAAATTCAAAGCCAATTAAAACATGTATTAAGTTACACTTGGTGGATATTGATGAGCTATTCAATTATTGGGGGATTACTAATAAACCTGTATACATATAAGTATAGGTAGCCCCAATCACTAAAATTTCATATACACTTTATATGTTAATTTCATTAAAAAAATTACTTTCAGTATTTTTAGGTTTACTATTTTAATTTGTTAGACTTCAATTTGTTTCTTAGTAGGTGCATTTTTTACTCCTATGAGTATGATTTGAGAAAGGAAGGGGGGATAAGATAGTTTAGGCAAACCTTCTATTTCTTTTGGAGTGGAATGTCCACTTAGCAAGCTCCAAAATGGTGCCAAAATGATGAGCCAATAGAGAGGAGCAGTAGGTGGAAATGGGAAGAACATTATTTTACAATAATTAATTGCAACTGTCAAATAGTCAAAGCATACTTCCTTCCTATTGTATATGTACTTTACACCAACAAAAATGCCATTGGTGTACTATGTTCCTTTGTTATATCATACACGGACTGATCATGTGATTATGGTAGGCGCACCTATTCACTTCTCTCTTGGGAAGCGGGAATTGGCTTGAATGCATTGGCTTCCATACATAAGGAACAGGTAAAACCATATGATAGTGTTTTCTAAAATCCTTACAATATACGTAACTGACCAGGGGACAATTATTTGCCTTTTTATTATCTGAAGTAGAGAATAATTTAAAAAATCAGATTAAATTAGCTTTCATTTAGCACGCTTTATAAGGAATATACTTCTGTTCTGATGTGTGGGTATTGATTATTACTTTTAGCTTGTAATTTAAAACGTTTTAAAACTATTTCTCTTATCTTGCAGTTAATGACTATTCTCTCTAGCAATGTCATGATTTAATGTACAAAATGAGGACAAAAGGAGATATTTATGCCTTCCATTCACATTAATTGCAAGGCAAAGTCAACAGCCAACACTCCAGATCCTTTCCTAAAGCTCAATTAGTGAAAGCAGTTAGTGGCCTACAGGCAATAAACACCCACCAGATCAAATGACAACAATTCTAAAGATAATTATTTTATGACAGTAAAATCCAATACAAGAAATAAATTCTGCATAATTACACTTGTGTAGTTACCCGGTTGTAGTACTTTGGGAACTCCTACTCACATGTTTTCCAGATCTTCTATAATGACAGATCAATGAACTAGTGGGGCTTCAGGAAGTTTCTATTAATTAATGTGTTTGTGCTGATGCCTGGAAATCCAGAAAATGGGTGGTGTTAGGCATAATTTCCACAAGCCTTTTGGCAAATTGATAGTTTTTGAGTCCCCGAGTTTAGCATTGGTAGATTTGTGAAGTGTTTACTTTTGGTACTCACAGTTTTAACGTCTGATAAGGTGCATATGGCATCCCCTGGGATAAACATTTGGGAATAGCATTAGGGCCAGGGTAAAGGATGATGGAAGGATTAATAGAGAAGGTTAGAATTAGGGTTTAGAAACTTTATAACAGAAAGTGAGGTACCAGGTTTAAGAATTAGGTGAAAACCCAAGGCTAATTGTTGTGATAAGGGTAAAATTCAGAGTCAGGTCAAATTTCAGAATTCAAGCTGCAATCACCATCTTCTTCCTTCCTCAATCTTTGGCCATATTGATTGACACAACCAAATGTGAAGGAGTCTTTGACAGCTACAGAAAGTAATCCAGCAGGTAAGAATTTCTATTGCAGAAGGGACAACACCTGTCCCTTTATGCAATAAAGCCCAGCCTGAACATTAATGTTTAAATTTGGACGGCTGCCTGCAGCTCACACACATACTACACCGAAAATACTCCATACAACAACACTTTGTCTTCCCCTGCTGGATCACTGTCATTTACTTCTACTAAGACAGACAGAGATGTCATAACCATTGTGCATATGAAAGCCCAGGAATTAACATTTCAAGCACACCGTTCACTCCATTCGGACATCTGGAAACCCCAGCAGTACGTCCAAACTGATATCGGTCTTACTATCAAATGACTTAAAAGTAGCAATTCAGTATCACAAGGCTCTTAATGTGGTAAAAAGCCCCAGCAATATTACTCCTCTTTCCTCTTAGGAAGCCCGGTTTGGGTGAAACACGTCGGGTGAGAAACCTTACCGCCATCACTAACCCAGTATGATAGTATACCATATTGCTAATTTTTGCGAAACTAGTGGTTATATGTTATCCTAAAATTCATTTATAGAGACACAGCTCCCAATCTTTTAAATTATGTTGATAATCAATAAAATATTGTTAAATTTAACTCTGGTTGCCCTTCAAAAGCCTGGCTTTCCCTTCTCTTTTTCTTGCCCCCACAGATACACCATGTTTAAATTAGAAACTGGAACTCTGCGTTCAAGTCCAACGGATTTAAATGTAAATCTGCTAAATACATTCCATTTGTATCAAAACTAATGCAAATAAATCCTCAGCAAAACAATCCCTCTCCAACACACTGCAAGGAAGGATCCCTGCTCCTTGTGTGGGACTAGTGGCTTCTTTGAAAAGGAGTGTGTTGGTCCTTTGCAGAAAGACTACTGCTTCCACACAGTGGGGTCTTTCTTTGCAGCGTGCTGATAGGGGACAGACTTCTGTATTCAGGCTGTAGCTATACAAAAAGGACGACTGCTTCCACATAAAGTGAGGTTCTTCTTTATAACATGCAAGGGACAGGCTGTGGCTGAAAACAAACTGTAAAACTTTGTAGAGCTTTTATTTTGCCAAAGTTGTATTTAGCCCATTTAACCTGTAAGTACGTTTGGGCTTTAAATACTTATCCAGTTTTGAAAAAAGGATCCAAACCACTGCCATGTTTTTTATCACTCTCTATGTCTCTGTTGCGAATTTTGGAATGAAATTTTTTTGGTGTAGAAATTGTTTGAACTGGACAGTAAATGACAGAACCTAACAGAGCCCAAGATAGCAAAAAGGACACAACATGGGTTCCAGCCTACTTCCCTACAACATCAATGAAATATAGCAAAAATAAATAATAACACAAGAACAACTAAATATAGAGCATCAGAGAATATAAAGTCCGGGAAATACATCTGCACCAGGGGCCAACATAACATAAAATCATTAACACAAAACATTTACTTTAAGAGATCACTGTCAAATTTTTTTTTCTGATATTTGTAGGTATTTTTTGTAAAGAAGGATAGTCTATTTTTATTTCATGTTTTCATTAAACAAAAGTAAATAAAGGGCAGCAGAGAATAAAAAGTCCAGGAATTAGATTAGATCTCAGGGCCAAATTTGAATACCACGAAATCATAAGAACAAAATGTTAAATAGACCATTAAATGGAATACAAGTGGCAGTCAAAGGGGTTAGGAAACAAAATAACACTGCTTGGAGGTTTCTAAAAAGTTGCAGCAGTTAAAAAAAAAAAAAAGATCTGAACATTCGAGAATAAATGCAATAAGTGTAAGCACCCGAGCCTTCCAGTATATAGAAAGCTTTGTCTGTAAATGTGAATTTGTTTGTTGAATACTATTGGGGTTCCATTTTTATATTGGAGGATGCAAAGAGAAGAGATACAAATATTACAGCAAAACAAATAAATCGATCAGTACAGTCATTTAAAAGCTATATGAGGGATTGTTACAAAAGGGACATAGCCTATACCTTTCTGCCTTATCGTGGAACTTTTTGGTAAATCAGGGGGTAGAACAATGAGTCAAGGGGGTGCGCCTGTTTATCATTTCACAAGAAAAGATGCAGTTGTTGGTAGTTAGTATCTTTTAGGGAACAGCCTTGGCAGTCAATGAAAATGGGGCTTTCTCAATGCCTATTGAAGTTGACAATTGAAGAGATGGTAAGGCAAAGCTGCTGACTTGTCTAGGGCCCCATTCTTCCCTTATCCCTTTCTATTCCTGTGATTGAACAGTGAAGGAGGGCAACAGACCGATAAAATCATCTCTCTGATAATCCCTACTTTTTCCAATCTGGGATCTCTTTTGTGGGTAATTGACAAGGATTGACATCATGTCAAATTTGGGTATTTATAGATATATTTTGAATATATTTGCCTTAGTGGTTTTGGAGTTCATTTTTAAATGCAAACTATTTTGGATTTTGGTCAAAAACATTTAAAAACATTTACATTTCCAAGTATATAAACTGGTATTTTAAATTCCTTTTTTATTTGTGTAAATCTGTATATTAGAAATAGTTATTTAATACAGGGAGCTTTTCTGAGCAGTTTTTTGGAACATTCTGGACTTTCTGATAAGAAAGTGAAATAGTATAACTACTGCTCCAACGCTAATAAGATATATCATATTTATTCAGTAACAGAGAACCAAGCCAAAAGATAATAATGACACACCTAATAAATACAGAGTAAATCAGCCAACCAACGATTTAGTAATATACTGCGCAAAGAAAAAGAAGAACAAATGTCAAACTACAAAGTAATAAAAAAGGAAACTGTTAAAAACAAATCCTTGAGTTTAAAAAAAATATATATATCAGTAATCCCTGATGGATAGAGCTGGCAATGTTCTGTTGAATCATAGATGAAAGACACAGCACTGCTGTCTTATAAAAATGAGGCTTTAGAGGAATGGAACCTCCTTACTACCCCATGGGTGTCCACGAGTCAGACTGCGAAGGTGTCTATTAGTAGCAGCGGAGCTCCTGTTCTCGGTAATGGGATTCAGCAGCAGTTCAGGCCAGAAGCTTGCATGCTGATAGAGGAGTCTAGCTGCCAGAAAGTTTAGTCCTAGTGCTCTCCATTTATAATGTTGCAATATGGTGGCAAATGTGCCGAAACATTTTGGCAGTTCCCCATCGTCTTCAGCATGGCTGAAGGTTTCCATTGATGGCAGTGTTATCCTAAATCTTAATCTTTTATTTAATCTTTGGAGTATAATCTATAAAGGTGCATACACACTTCCAATTTTTATCGTTCCAATCGAACGACGAACGATCGATTGGGCAAAAAATCGTTCGTAAAAAAGTAACCAACGACGCCGACGAACGAGGAAANTAGGTGGAAACGAACGACCGGACCGGCGGATCGGATTGGACGACGATCGTTGAACATCGTTTGTGTGTACGATCGTTCGTTGATCGTCCATGGTCTGAGCATGCGTAATGAACGAACGTTCGTTCACTTTCCTGTCGTGCACATAGTTCCTCTATCGCTCAAACGATCGTATCTATTGTGTGTACAATATCTACGAACGATCGTGTCGTTATCTCTATGTGCAGGATCGGTGCTATACGATCGTTCGTATATATCGTGCAGGATCGTTCGTCGTTCGTTTTGCAACGATAATAATTGGAAGTGTGTACGTAGCTTAAATGGCACAAATTAAACATAATATAAAAATGATTGTAGCTCAATAANAATGTAAATGTAAATGTATTCTTTAACATTTTTTTTGAAAGTCTGTATTTGTAAATGTATATAGTCCCTTTTATCCTATTTCATAGCGCAGATGGCTCAGTGGCTAGCACTCCCTGCCAGGATACCTATCTACATGGCGTATTAATGTTCTCCTTGTGTTTATATGGGTTTTCTCCAGGAACTCCAGTTTTGTTCACAACTCCAAAAATATGCAGGTTACTTTGCTGGGATCAATATGGGTGGGAATAAGGGTAAAGAATAAAACTAAAAAAAATTAAGAAATGATCCCATGAAGCACTAACCAATGGAAGCTCACATCATTATAATGGCTGGATGTGCCCATTGACAGGTAATATTAAAGGAGTGCTTTTACCCAAATATCAGCCAAACAATGAATGGCTACCTCATTATTACCTGAAATATTGATCAAGAATATCCACAAGAGTTAGATCAATCTTTTATTGAACCTAACATCAAATGCTCCAAAAGATTCTTGGAGTGTATAGCCACCTTAAGGTTTTAAGGGGGGTTGGAAGGGGTAGGATATCAGATTCTACTTTGTTCACCCTTTAAAAAGCCCATGATGTTTTTAAGGAACATCTAAAACCATACCTTCTGTTTGCTTGAAAAGTATAGGCATCAATATACTGAGCACTAGTACCTTGTAGGTAAATGCAACCAGATATATAAGAATATACAAAAACGGTGGCCTAACTCCTAGGCTGATGGACCATCACAATGACAATGACCATCACAATCTCACATAAAAATAAAACAAATACAGATGACACCCATCAGTGATTGGACGCAATAAAGAATTCTTAGAGCTACAAAGTATTTGTTTTGTTTTGCTAAAAAAAAGTTATTTCAGTATATAATCATGTTTGTCTGCAAGTGTTGCGTTTTTCACACCTTTTAAAGTACATGGTTAATTCATTAAGTCAGATCCGTTTAACACTTTTTGTGTGAAAAAGAATTTTAACTGAAAGTGCTACTTATAGTACTTACATTCAAATCTTTAGTAAATATGCATTTCTGGGATCAGAGTGCATCAAAATGTGTTCTTCAACGAGTAAGGGAAGAGCATCAGAAAATGAATATTTCAGGAACTATTTCAGTACTCAGGGCCAAAGTTGCATTAGCATGTAAATCTAACATTTGGTACATTCAAGGCAACAGATAAGGATTTATTAAAAAAAAAAAAAAAAAAGTTTGTTAAGTGATTTATTAAATATATTTTTCATTATTTGTATAAAAGATTTAGTTAACAAGCAAGCACGCACAGAGCCAGTGGTCCATGAGCATTCATGCATCTTTTGGTACAATCAGATACATATCTCCTATGCAATTTTCACTGATCAAACATGGTAAATATATATATATATATATATATATATATATATATGTGCTTTACATTCTCATGATCCAGATACAATATTATTTCCATGATTACCTGAACATGCTTTACTAAGAATCAGGTGCATGTATTTTACATATATCAGGTTCCCCATGTGTGGGATACTTCATTAGAACCTGCTCTGATAGGACAGAAGGACAGAATAGTTGCCTAATTATGGTTGGTGGTTATCATATCAAAATAAAAGGCGTGCCAGAAAAGCCTGTCCCCTGCCCGGTTTGGAGGCACACAAACAACTATATTAAATATGAAGAGCAGTATATTTTGAGAGAAACCGACAAAATGTAATTGATAAACTTTCAATGTAACTGATAAAGTGGAACTAAACTCAAGAAATAAAAATCTGTGACCAGACAGGTTCTTCATTGCAGAAGGAACAGGCATCACACATGCCTCTTCTGCTATAAAGTAACCTTACCTGCCTGATCACAATTTTTTTCTTATACTCACCTGTCCCTGTTTTAGTGCTGGTGCCACCATCTTCTTCCTTCTTCTCTTCTTGGTTTCGATCTTTAGCCATCTTGATGGATCAAGAATGCCCAACTTTAGTTTTTATAAGATGATCATATTGTAGAATGGACATAGCCTGCCTGATTGCTAATTTTCAAAGCAGGACTTTAGTTTCACCTGGATTATTATGCAAGGTTGAATAAAGGGGCAGAAGATGGGCCGAGTCTATATTCAGTGAGGGATAAATAGGATGAAAAGCGCTCATTGAAGAAAAGCTGTTGACAGAGTGTAGTTTGATGACATTTTCAATGGAAGAACCTTGTTTGATGTTATTTTTGCCAGGCAAAATGCGTGCAGTGTACGTTACGTTGCCATTCGTTGCATTGCGGTGTAGTTCATTGCTTCATTAAAAAAGACTCCTTTGTTTTTAACATCCTAGTGTGCATTGGCAATCCAATTAATTTTTAATGGTCTGTCTTATTGTAATGCACATTAATGCGCGATATAAGGTACGTTAACACCCATGCATTAATGCACCACGTAGATCTAAATGGTTCCTGGCAATCTATTCCCCTGAAAGTGCCAGTCCCGCATGCAGCCTATTTTTGGATATTCTTATGCACATAAAATTCATTTGAATCTGCCACTGTTCAATGATCATTCCCCCATTTTGAATCATATTTTGTGTGATTCTTGGTGGTAATAAACAGAAATAGGGAAAGCTTTAAACATTGCAAACTCATTGTTGTAGATGTGTGTTCATCCATGGATTTACAATATCTGTTTCATTAATAGACCATCGAGCTTGTTACAAAAGGTTATGCTACAAGAGAGAGCACTAACGCAGCTAACCTTCCCTCCTGACCTCCATTAACCATTATTCCAATAATTAATATTCATTACTGTTTATTATTAATTTATAATTATTCCGTATTTAGTAACAGTTATTATTCAATCAGTACTACCTCTAATATTTTTATTGGACTTTAAATGGATTTAAATTAAATTTATTTAATTTAAATTAAATGGAGTTTTAAGGGCACTTTGATAAAGTAAATGTCACTCCTGAACGACACTGAGCTTTATAAACTAATATGTATCAGTAACAATTGTTTTTTTTTCTTTGTTTTCAATTAGATACTGTTTTTACCTTTTTATGTTTGTTGGCCAGGATCTTGTAGCCTCCGCCTGTCTACATGCATGTAGTCCAGTGATGGCTTGGCTGCATATTTTGTGGTGACAACAGTAGCCCATGTCTGGGACATGCGTGTTGGGATGAACACTTGTAGCCTCCATCAGAAGGGACAGGGTGACATTTCTGGAGCACAAGTGGGGGACGTGGTGTAGTGGTGTCACCCCATAACAGAAAGTCGATTTGAGATTTTATTAACGGGGTTTACATACACATGACCTGAAATACATCTCAAAGTCAAATTGTTCTCTTTAAATGTAATAAATACAAAAAACACTTATTGCTATTTTAAATAAACACCTTTGGTAAAAAGTAACAGTTTCCAGGATGGGAAGATTGAAAAACATTTGGCCATCCAAGTGCATCAAAGCCATAAAATATTAATTTCCATGGGGAGAATGTACTAAATTTGACAAATAAAACAAACATAACAATCTGCCATAAACAGCAAATATCACTGAAAACAGCCATCCGATTTTGATAAATACGCCCCTACGGCAGGATTGTGGCAGAGATGGAAATTCATCAGTGGAATACTTGAAAAAGTCAATAAGCTACTAGGTAATATAGAAGCAACTAAAATGACACTGTACTAAAAAAATGTATCAATATATATATATATATATTTATATATTTATTGTGACAGAGTGTCCCTAAAAAGCGTAGAAAGTGTCAGGGAAAGTGGTAGAATGGCTCCAGGGAAACAAGAGTAATAGTTAGGTTAAGAAACCAGGTCTTTTAGAGCCCTGGAGCCGGCCAAGGGAATGAAAGGGTGGGTTCCTTGGCCCCATCCAACCCTGACTGGGAATATTTGCAGTTGCACTTGCAGGTGCAAGAGGGAAGGTGTGCTGAGCAAGAGGCTGAGAAGTTATGCTCAGAAAGAGGCTGACTGGGAAGTAATCCGCAAAAGGGATCCGGGCTGAGGAGAGAGCCAGAAGGATCCATGTTGAGAGAGAGGAATCCAGGCTGTGAAGAGAGCCAGAGGGATCCATGTTGAGAGACAGAGGAATCCAGGCTGAGAAGAGAGCCAGATGGATCCATGTTGAGAGAGAGACACAGGAATCCAGGCTGAGAAGAGAGCCAGAGGGATCCATGTTGAGAGAGAGACACAGGAATCCAGGCTGAGAAGAGAGCCAGAGGGATCCATGTTAAGAGAGAGACAGAGGAATCCAGGCTGAGAGAGAGCCAGAGGGATCCATGTCAGAGAGAGAGGAACTGCTCAGTGGAGAGGCTGAGGGCAGAGGATCAGCCATTGTGTGGCAGGCTGAAGGGGCTTAGGAGGCAGCACAGTTAAAATTCCCAGAGCTGTGGAGGAACAGAGCTCTGCCTTGCACCAAGAAAGTATGTAATGTGAGTGGAACATGTTTTGTTTGTTTAAAGATTGCCTTGGACGGGTTTTGCTTTAAACTGCTGTACTTTTGTTAGAAAGGGACTACTACAGTGGACGTATTTAGTTGCTCTGCCAAGCCATTTTGCTTTGTGTGTTAAAGTGCTATGAAATAGGCAGGCAGGAGCCTGATTTCAACTGCAACTTTAAAGTCTGCTGTCTGTCTCTCTGATATCTTTTGACCCATTGCTACGGGCGATCCTACAATATATATATATATATATATATATATATATATATATATATATATTATTATTATTATTATTATTATTATTATTAAAAAAAATAATCATTGGGAGCTTACAAACTATAGGAAATTTAGACTGTACTGGCAACTGCTTACTATAAAGTTGGTGGGGTTGAAAAAAAAAGTCCATAGAGCTTACGTAAAGATAGGCCTTGCAGTGGAGAACTGCTTTACTAAACATCATTAGATCTACTCAAGCTCGACAAATATGTAGGGAAGTACTTTTAATTTTTCATTTCTTTATTAGTTATCGGAACTATTGTGACACTGACATTCCCCCTGAAGAAGCTGGTTATTTTCCCAATGGAAATTCTTGAATTTCGTTTTCTACATAAAACATGAAAATAACAACATCCTTTGACAACTGTTTTGCTCTGTTACCTTTATTCTGTATGAATATTAATATCAATATGTGTTTATACTTCTAAATACTTTATTAAACTGTTGATGTTTTAACTGTTACAATATATGCCACATTACTCATTACTTTTGGCTTCACCTTCCGGTAAGTAGCCATGGGCCATTTGGCCTTCTATTTATATTGTGTATTGTATAGTTAAGGAGGTATATTTAAACCAGCCTCTGAATTCTCCTTGTCCATGGAAGCTGCCATTGATGCCATTTGACTTGAGTAATTCCAGAGCTGGTGGAGTAATTCTCAGTTACCAGGAGTAGCCAAGATGGAACCAACAGGACAGAAAGTGTGACATGGGAACTAACTGAAAACAGATGCATACACCCACAACTTTCTGGAGGTTTTTGTGTAGACTATTCTACAGTTACTAACAAGTAACATTCAGAACATATCCATAGCAGAGCCAGAATATCCCCAAGGAATCCTAGGCAGGCCCAATTGAAACCTTTATGGGTATGTAGTAGTCCTGAGGCATAGTGCTATAGGTCAAAGCTGTGCCACCACACAAGGGGGGTATTCTTCTAGGCAACTGGTGTTTAATAGGATTGGCAAATGGTGTGGCAAAGCATCTGGATTTATGGTAAGCAATCCTAAATATTCTTCAAGTATTCTTAACTAACTATTTATGAAAGTACAGTGTCTATTGAAGGCTAGAGGCATGAATTAATATGTAATTATATATCCATATGGATGTTCAAAGGGATTTGAAAGCCCAAGATACCCCATTGCGTCCAGCTGAATGTCTGACCACTTAACATGGATCACCTCCATTCCTATCTTCCATATGGTGATCGCAATCTATTTTCACATACATAAAGAACAGAAAACAGTTTTAAGTGTCAATACACTGTCGTACCGCACATTGGGTCTGATTTAATAAAGCTTTCCAAGGTTGGAGAGGATACACTTTCATCAGTTAAGCTGGATTATCCAAAAAACCTGTAACAGATTTCTTAAACTCATTTGCTGTTTGCTAGCAAATGTTTTAAATCCTTGACCAGATCCATTCCAGGTTTGCTGGATCACCCAACTTCACTGATGAAAGTGTATCCTCTCCACCCTTGAAATGCTTTAATAAATCAAGCCCATTCATCCCTTTTATTTGGCCCTTACAGATGTTTCTGTGGTTAATATTTGACAGCTAATGATTAGAGCAATTTAGCAGATTAAAAGGGAAGAATGCTATGTGTAATAAGTGGATGTTCAGATGATACCTCAAGAAGATGAAGTGGTGACCTTGACCTTGACCTCTATTGTCAAGACTCAGAAAATTCTTAGCATCATTTTCCATATGTTTTTGGTTTACTGGTGAAGAGTCAAAAAGTGGGGGGGAAAGACTTTCATGTACCTAGGTCCTTGGGACAAGGACAAAAAAGTATTACCCTATCTCTGGTGGCATCTGGAGTACAAGATTGCTAAAGCTTTGTACACATCACATTTCTGCACTGGAAGCAATCTCTTGTGATCAGTTCCGGTGACTGTTCAGTTCTATGGAGAAGGGAATGGGGTATGAGTGAAAGGTGTCATACTATGTGCTCCACCTTTGGCAAGTCATTGAGTAAGCACCCTGGCCAGTCATGGTGGATCAGCAAACAATGTTGGAGGACCAATAACTTGCGTACAGTATGTATGTAACTTAACCACCTGGTCGTTAAACCCGACCTTGGTTCGGGGTAAAAACACTTGCAAAAAGTGTTAAACCCGAACTTTTCTCAGGTGGTTAAAAATATAAACAAACGTTATATTGCAACCCGATTGTCATACATTGTATGACAATTCGATTACAACTGAAAGAAAATACTTACCCAGTCCCCGCAGCTCCTCCAACAGCAATATAAAATTTGCT
>NC_092864.1:19378945-19381140 GCF_032062135.1 Pyxicephalus adspersus | reverse complement strand
TTTTTTTTACATGATTGTGTGTTTCAAACTTTTTTTTATATTCATGATATCTACTAGACCCTTGTTCGGACATATTTCTGTAACTTACAGGTCTACAGTTTAAAAAAAAAATTTCATGAAAAACAGTGTACCGCTTTTGGTACAGAAATCTAGACCTCAGTGTAACACCCAGGTATATGCTCACCTGATGTTACATTGCTTCTTTCATGATGACTGTACCCAAGACTTGTCAATTAGCCGCTGCAATTTCTTAATGATAAGCTAGATTCTGCTACTATTTGGCCAATAAAACAGTGACATCACAGCGGAAAGTGATTGTTCAAATGATCCAGCTTCTGGTCACTTGCCTCCAAAGGCAGGATTGTTAGTGTGACACAGGGACCTTTCTAAACACTTCCAAATCTACACCTCAGTTTTAAAATCTGAGGGAGCAGCAACTTGAAGGTCAGGAAGGAGGGGCGTGGAAGCACAACGTCAGGTCCTCCATTCCCCGGTGCCAAGCCTGGCTGCCAGCCCTGAGGGCTTATAGAGAGTAGGAAGCAGTTTGGAAGCTCAATAGTCAGAGGGGTGGTGGTTGGGGTGAGGGGAGAAACTTAGGGGTGATATCTTGCTATCCCTGGGGCCCAAGGGTGGCCTGCAGGTGCAGAAACACAGATCTTGGTTGTCCCCATGGCCATGCAAGCCAAGCTGGCTAAACCTCAAAGGCCAAGCTGTTTCACATTCATAAATATTATATCAGCCTCTTTGAAAAATAAATGTGGCTACAGAAAGGAATTTTTATTTTCTGTTGAAGCTTGTCTTCCTAACAGCTGTTTATTTTTATATGATGTCACACTTTCCAGTCAACCCAGTAACAAGAATACAATACACCAATACATATTTATGATGTTTGTTCCTACATAGCAAGAGACAAAACAGATCCACAGCTTATCAGCAGTGTACAAATGGAGCAATAGACAATGACAAGCCATGTTTATGAAGTATCACAAAACGCTCTAGAAATATGTTGCAAATGAGATAAATTTATTGACGTTTTTAGGGTCCGACAAACCAGTTCTAAAGGAAATTTTTATGAACGTGTCTAGTTTAGCGTAAGAATTATCCAAATGCACATTAAAGCTTGCTATAGGGAGCCAAATCTTTCATCAGTTATGATAAAAAATCCAAGGTGTGCCCGTACGTAGAATGTTTGCCAAGCACCTGAAGAATAGGTACACAGAAAAAAACATTTTGCCATAAAAAAGGAGAAGAATGAGCTCCAACCAAAAACGTAAAACTCTACTTAAAAGAGAAAAATATTTAGTAAACTAATATACTGAATACTGACCTGGACAAATTACAGTTCAAAGGAACTTAGGAAGACAACTTTGATATGACAACTACATTCGAAAGGTTGATACAGTACTTCCAATTACGTCTGTAGCTTCTAACAACCTGATTCTGGTCTGTGAAGCTGTCACTCTTTGTTTTCACTTTGAAGATTTTAATTAACACTTGCCACCTACTTCCTGGTGTGTTTTAGGGAGAGAACTTAATTGTCAGAAAATCGGAAGTTTTGGCTATACCCTATTCTAACCAAAAGACAAACAGTTTGGAATATAATGATAGTTTAAGGGTTGGGTGTAAAGTTAAATTTAAAAGGATTTAGAAGGTTGTGTTAAAATAAAGGTTTTAGGTTAGGATTAGGAGGGTCATTTTCAGTGCTAAGAGTTAGGGTCAGGGTATGTTGGTGGCCTGAATATATGGAGGAACATGTGTTTTAGCAATTAAGCTTTCATGCAAATAACTAGAAGTGTTGAGTCATTGGCACTGCAAACCATACCATATTGTTTCTTTCTCATTTTTTTAATTTTTGTCCATTTATATAACCTTGAACTATTCTTTATATATAAATTTAATAATTCTCCCTCCAGAAGGTATTGCATCAGTTTTGAATTTCTGCCCCATCAGGTTAACTGTCCTGTACTAGCCTTCTCCAACCTCAGTTGACTGGCTAACCTTTATATCACAATGGAAATATGAGATGTTAAAGCCACACAACCTATTATGATACTCAGGACAGGAAGACAAAAAAGTCTGTCCACCCTGCATGTGGAAACCCAGGGCCTACAACTACACACTGACTTCCTACTTTACAGTTAACATTTGGAATGGATTAAACTGCACAAGTCAGCAACAAAAGAGATCCAGCCAGC
>NC_092864.1:19361950-19377378 GCF_032062135.1 Pyxicephalus adspersus | reverse complement strand
TTAATTGGCTAAACAACATCTGCCCCTGTAATCATCTCTTTTTTCTAAGGCTAAAACATTAAAAAAATTATTTTTAAAATGCAATCAGTTTAACCCAGCAGATTATTTCTTTCAATTGCTTAGCATTTTGGGCCTTTAAATAATAAAATATGAATCCTAGCATTGTGAATCCTTTATACTATATCAAAAATTACTATGTAGGTCACTGAAATGGATGTGTTTATAGGTAACTCAAGCATGGGAAGACAGCTGGTAAATTTTAATAAAGGTGCAGTTAGCCTTTAACACTTCATCATCTATGTCAGGATGATAGTCGTTTAAAGCTCCACTATATATCATTACCCATAGGGACAAATCAATATGATTCAATATAGTGCCTACACTGCATGCTGAGTAACCATTACAGTACAGTGTATGTGATGGTTTATCGGAAACCATCCATGGGCTTATGTAAAGGTAATTGTTTAGTTTTGGGTAAATTTTATTGTTTTAAAGTTCTTTTAAAAGCTTTTTTTAACTTCTACAAACTAGCAAAAAATGTTCCAGTTTGTTAAACTGCACTGCATTTTTTTATGATTGTAAACTACATAGTACAGAGTTTAGCAGTCTAAAAGTAAGTGAAGGTTTTGGATAACACACATTACATAGTACAGCAGTTTGTACAATGAGGTATACTGGTACATTGATGATGTCCAGTGGAGAGGTTGGTGGAAATAATGGCAGTGACAGTAGGGTAGATGGGTGCAGTGTCAAACATTGGAGAAGGGCATGGGTACAGCCGTGGTCAGTAGAGGAGCATGTGAGTGCAGAGGCGGTCAGTGGAGTAGGGCATGATTACAGCACCAGTCAGTAAAGGAGTATGTAGGTACAGTGGGGGTGCAGTGCATGGGTGCAGTAGCAATGGAGAAGTAAACTGGTACAGTGATGACCATTGCATAACTGCAATGGTGCAGTGGCAGTATATGGACCACAGGTGCAGTGGCTGTCAGTGAAGATATAGGGATGCAGTGGCTGCCAATAGAGAAATGTACAGGTACAGTGATGCATTTGTCAATGTTTACCTACCTGCTGCTAGAGGTTTCATTGCATTTTCCACTGCTATTGCACCCATGCACTTCTCTACTGACTGTACACAAGCACTCCATGTCATGTCGAATGGATCAACATCACCAAACGCTGCTGGTGCAAATATGCACTGTTCATGATTTTCCATTAACACAGCCAAATGGACTTCCTAAAAATCATTTGTTGTTGGTGGGCAAATGTTTTCACTTCTGGGCCAGATCTAAACCAGGTTTGCTGGATCACCCAGGCTCTCCTATGATAGTCTATCTTTTCTTATTCTTGGAAAGCTTTATTAAATCAGGCCTAGTAGGAGTTTAATACACAAAGATGGCCATATGTTTGTTACACATGTCTTGACGCATGTTTTTTTTCTTTTTGCAACTACTATATGCTTCAATAATTACAGACAGTTGGTACTTCTACCCACCTAGTAAGTAATAGATCGGGCCATTCGACTGGACATATGGGGTCATTGCTCCATTTGCCAACGTTTCATAATGCCCTTGCAGCCAAGGATCACAGGACCAGCTGCCACTCGTGCCATTAGGTTCTTACTCTCTCTTCGTAAATTTAAAATTATCAGTAATATAGAACTGCCAGATTATATTAGGCCCTTTTAACATTGCAAAGAATTCAAGATTTCTAAACAGAGGAAATAGTTGTAGCTGTTTCTTCTTAGACTGCCTCTCTCTCATTTAAATTCTGCATGCAGACATACCGAACGTGGAAAGAGAGAGGGGGGAGGAGGCACTCCTCCGACTCATCTTGTGTGTCATTGGAGCTTCATCTACCCAGCATTTATCAAGGCTTTTTCTGCAAAACATTTATGAAATATTTGTTTACATTATTTTTTGTTTGCTGTACAAAAGAAATATGTATTTTATAATTGTATTATATTTTCCAGCATCATAATGAATATGCATATTTTTATATAAATCTTAATTTATAAGTGTATATATAGCTATTTTTAAATATCAGTAAAAAAATTTTTTTGTCTTGCAGCTTTTTTTGCCCTAGTGTGCTGCTAAATTTTTCACCAGTTTATAAAAGATTGAAATGGACTTTTATGATGTTAAAGTCAAGTGAAAATTCAATAGTAAAAACTGACAGCTTGGCAAAAAAAGAGAAAATGCAACATAAAAAATTTAAAAAAGTAAACAAATAAATAATTTTCAACCTTGAGGGAATATATATATATATATATATATATATATATATATTACTAATATGAAGCAATAATTCCTAATAAAAGCTGGTGACTTTCCCCATGACAGCTAAATGGCAACTTGAATGTTTCTAACCAGAAACAACTAAGAATAAATGAACAGTAGGACACAAACTGTGCAGTTTATATACCTGCAGTGGAGCATGTTAACTTTCACTCATCTTAGTTAATGGGGGGGGATAGTAAAAGTTCCCTTTGCAAAAAAATACCCCATCATGCCAAGGCAAAATGAAAAAGTAAGATTTCATGCAAATGATTGTGTGATTGATGTCTTTACAAAGTTAATGAAAGAGGTAAAGTTTTGTTGATCTCAGGCATGCAAAAATTGCAAGCAGGAATTCTGTTTTATATTTCATAAGTTGTCAATGTGAACTTTTTTTATGTATTTGCCCTTGTTCTTTTATTAAAGTGAAAACTCACTGTGTGAATATGCGGCTATTTCCTCTGACCTTTACATCACCTTTTAGCCCCGTATTGGGGAGGTCAAAGGAAGGAACCACTGAGGCCTGCAGGAGAAACGGGAGATTGAAACTACCGGAAGTGTTAATTTCTCTTTGAACTTTAACCAGAGATTCTCACAAATGGAACAGAATTCTGGCACCACAGTTAGCATGATTGGTAAGTATTTTCTTCATTACTAGGTTTGGTAATGTTGTTTGTGTCCTAATTGGGGACTTTCACCCATCTATTTGTATTCCAATTCATTGTCAATGGAAAAGGGAGGGGACACCCAACATTTTGGAGTTGTCCCAAAAAATGAGGTAGGGAAATCTTCCTATGGGAACATTTTTTCCAGGGACAATTACTAAAGAACCTGACTTGAAAAAAGCTCTCCAAAACTAGAGATAATGGACTATCATGGGTGAACTGGGTAATCTAATAAACCTGTAGTGGATCTGGTACAGTATTGAAACCATTTGCCAACTAATAGCAATTGATTTTAAGAAATCCATTCCAAGGTTGCTGGATTACCCAGGTTCTCCTACATTTTTTTTTCAGAAGTGAATAAAAATATCCATAATGGTTCAAAGGGGTTTTATCTCCTACTTGCTCTACATTCTGGCTACAGACTAGAATGACAGGTTTGCTTATGGTTATGCTTTATGTTACTCAAGACCTAAAATGGGAAATGAAAACGAACCATCGTTCCTCTACAGCACATTCTTTCGTCCTAGCAGATAGACAAGTCAGTACATTAAGCTGCATGCATAAAAAGCTACAGATTTACAGCCGATTTTTGATTGTGTGACTTAAATTGCACAGGATGGATTTCCTGCTTTGGAACACAATTTGTCTTTTTTGTTTTTTTTGTTAAGCTTCAGCAGCAATCTCTAAGTGCGCTGTGATGTGAGCAGTTGCACAATGCCCCATATCAATCACATTGTGAGTAGAAATCTTTTTCCTTATCTTTCAAATGGATAATTGCGATTAGTCATATATAGTTGCTCATTTCTACAAATTGTGTGATTTTAAGTACCTAAAATGATCTAGTTAACACTCAAGATATTGATTACCTGAACAAAAATCGTGGAAAATTGCACATGATTGCACTTGGTTGTAGGACCTTAACAATCACTCCATTCTTTAAATCACATGATAAAAAGTTGTTTAAAGTAAAATGCAAGCCTTAGCAAAGCTGCATGACAGCTAATGTGCATGGATGTTATTTACCTTCATAGGCTGCTAATGCATGGTATTTAAGGGTCATTAGATTTACCTATATGGAATGGATGGCAGTCCTAAGGTTGTATTTGGGATGCTGTGCATTGCAATTCTGGGCATGCATGTTGGTTTGGAGGTATATTTACATTGTACAAAGCAGATGAAAAGCAGCCTTTTTCATTTGAGCTGCATTGCATTTTACTTTTATTGGTGTTACTTTCACAGCAATGCCCATGTACACTAGTCCTAATTATGGATAAGGCTGGGCTCACACATTTTCTGTCCACAAAAAATAAAAGGTTACATACTCCGATATTTTATGGGACCACCTGTAATTTTTCTTATGCAATGTCACATTAGTTGGGAGTTGAATCCAATTCATTGCCAAGACAATGGGAGATTTGGACGGTGCGTAAAGTCTTCTCCAGCACATCCCAAGGTTTCACAATGGGCTTAAGATCTGGACCCTGTGGTGGCCACTCCATGAAAATTATGTCTTATGCTCAATGAACCACTCTTTTATAATTTGAGCCCGATGAATCCTGGCATTGCCAGAGCAGAATGTAATTAAGTCATTAGGAAAGAAAAAATCCCTCACATCATTAAAAAAATCATATTACAAATTATTAATTAAAATATTACTGACTACAGTACTGCATTATTCTGAGCCTTTTATATCAGACTGGAGTTTAGCTTTAAGTATACTTGTTATTATTTCACTTAATACATCTCCTAAAATACTAAATTCACACAGAAAAGTATTGAATAGAGCTTTTTTCACATGAAATAACTATTTGACTACTGAAAATCATTGTTCCTCATGAACTGGTATTTCATCTCATGAATCATGATTTTATCACCACCTGGAATACTTTGTTTTTTTAGTATATATGTTGCACATTAACTTTTAACTACAAAATATCTAAAATATCCATTATATATTTGGCATGTGGTAAATCTGATATCTGCAATTAACCTTTAGCAAACTAAAAACATTATTTTAATCATAAAAATTAGCAAAACAGCACAAAATATGCTATGCTTAAGTAACCTGACCCAGAAGTCTCTGCATACAACAATTTCTGTCCTGGTGTGAACAGGAAACTCATGCATATTATATAAATGCCAGACTGTGAACTATATCAACTCTATGGCCCTTATCAAGACCAAATTTCATTCTGGGAAATAAGATTCAGTCCCTCCTCCAACTACAACATGTTAACAGTTACATTAACAGTACAGTTCAGACTGGCGATGAGGTTGGGGTGCTATTAACACTTTGGGGAGACGCTCCATGTAGCATCTACCTATGACATAAATGGGGACACTAGTGAGCAGTTCAGTACCACATACTGACACCAGCAGACAAATCTGCCAACACCTGCCCTTACTTCCACCCACCTATTTCTATGATGTTACCAGCAGAGAACTGAGAAGCTTGCAGCTCTCTTTCTACTTTGCCCTTTTTTTGGAGGTGGAGTGATTACATTTTCTACTTAGCTCATCAAGATTTTAATTTGAACAGAAAAGTGTTAGAACCACTTTTAGCTCTTTATTGCTGCCTGTGTTCTTAAACATTCAGATAATTTAGCCCTCTGATGACCTTTGGTAAAATCCTAACTTATGAGTTGTCACTGGAACAGGGAAAGAGGGTAAATCTTCAAATGAGAACATTTGTTATGGTAACAGCAGCTTGTGGAGTCTTCCCACTATGCTTGCGTTAGTACCTACTAACAGGGTCATGGATATCTGAGGTATATTGATACCTGGAGGTGGGAAAGGGTAATCCATCTGGTCCAAACCCAAAGAAGAGCTACTGTAGTAACTCTGGCTGTACTAACTCTGACGTCACTCTGGGGGGAAGTTTCTTCCCCTTTAAGTGACACACGGCTCCCCACGCATGAGCGGTCCAAAATCTGTGCATTTAGTGGCCCCCAAGCTTTAAAAGGTTGGGGACCACTAACTTAAAGGATCTTTTGCTAACATCTTGGTGCCAGGTACTCCAGGATGCCTTCAGGGATCTTGTGAAAACCATGTCTTGATGGGTCCAGGCTGTTTAGACAGCACAAGCGGAACCTACACATTATAAGGTGATCACAAATTGCAGGCGTGAGCCTTTTTAGCTTACCCTTCAACAGCTTGCTAAGTCTCTGCTCAGTTAGTTCCTGATTTCTTAAAGGGAGTAGTATCTTGATGGCCCAGCTCCCAAGTGAGCATTACAATATGATGTGTGGAATCTAAGCAAATAACATTTAGCTCTTCCCCGTTGCTCAATGGTGACTTCCTGATGGTCAATAGCACCAACTCCACTTATCCTTTTTAAAATATACCCTTTACAACATTTAATTATCTATTCAGAATAGTAAAATCTTGCACACAAAGCCTTTGTTTCAAACATATCAAGAACATCATCTCCCTAAAAATATATGCCTGGTTCTAATAGTACTCTCTGACCTTCATAAGGGTAGAAGAAAATCTACCTGCCTAGTTCCCCAAAAAGGAAATGAATGCTGCCCTACTTCAGCCAAAGCCTGTGTTTCCTTTTTTTTACAATATGTTCAATTTTGGGTTTTATTTTCTCAGTACTGAGGTGCAGCTCGTTAAGAAGATTCATGTGAATAAAGTAGTTATTAGGCTGCACTTCTATTCCAGAATGAACAAGCCTCTCCAAATCAGAAGGGAGGAAAGGTCAGTTTATCTAATTGCCTAGATAAATCTCTCTTCGTCAGCATCACACAGAGGGAAGGGGTCTCCCTCCATATGGAGACACTGTCACTCTGATGGAGACGATTTCATAAACACTAATTTGAGACCCATATTTGCGAAGTGACACTTAGCAAAGCCTGGCACGAATCGGGAAGGGACGTCCAATTAAATTAGCCTCCAACTGATCAACACAACTAAACAAATTATGTCGGGGTCTGAACAAGATTAAGAAGGTTGGAGCAGACTGGGATCATTTGGCGGGAAGGTTAATTCTTTATAACAAGTTTTAACCCAATCCCTTGCATGCTTCTGCTCTCAGGCCAAATTCTATTCAGAGTTTGTTCTGCTTCCTAGAGAAGGGGGGTCATTCTGCATTGGGAAAACAGCCTACCAAGGCGAGCAGAGAAATATATCATTACACGGAGCCAGCAAAAGAATTTTTATGTAGAGGAGAGGATGAGGAGACGTCAGCTAGTGATCTGAGGAGCAGCCAGATGGGATGTGATATCCAATCAAACTCCAGCGGTTCAGCGCCGCGTAACGCACCTCGCATTGCAATATCCAGGTGCACCCTGAGAATGTTTAACATTCATTTGGCAAACTTTTCAAACACATTTACTGAAGCACAGAGGAATGTGTACAGCAATCATTTGTTCCAGTAAATTAACATTTGCTTGACTGTCGCTTCTATTATCCACAAAGAAATAAAAGATTTCTAAAGCAATGTGGAAAAAACAGTTCCTTCTCAGCATACCCTACTGTCTGAAAGCTACAAATTGTGGGTCTGTTTTACAAACAGCTCTAGGCGGCAAGCACATCCAGTCCACAGACTGTTAATTCTGTTCTAATATACTCAATTTACCATTCACCTGAGATTCATGTTAGACGTTGCAGATGGGTTTAGCAGGTTTATTCCAGTACTATTGTGGAAATTGAATCTCCTTCTATAATTTTGAGCTATGCAACCTCCAAAAAGTGAGGGAATGAGGCTAAAATTGTTTTTTTTAGCTTTAGATAGATTGTTAAAATACTAAAACATCCGTTTATATTGTTGTCTAGATGCCAGCTCAGTAGATTAGCCTCTATTTTTTTTCCTGGTGATCATTGTCTCCAGTACATGACGACTGTTAAATCAAATCTCCAAAGGAGCCACCTATTCCAATGCAAACTGCTCAGGTAAACATGGCTTTATATAAGACATTTTAATGGAGTACATTTTAGAAATACATTGATTCAAATGGTATTCTATTGAAAATTAGGTGTTTCGAGATCAATATGATATACTGATAGAACACTGACTATTCTTTGTTCCTTCAATGTCCCCAAAAGCATCAGCTAATGGGAGTGCTTCCCACCATTTACATAAACCGACCCCAGATAACCATAGCACTTGTAGCAGATCATTGTTGGTTCTGCATTCACCTTCTGTAAAATTCAATTGTAGAAAAAAGGTACAAAGGGTCAAGCATTTTACTATATACTGCCACTAGTTGAACCTGCAGAGAGCTCATTATTTGTGCTTGGTCATTGAATAAGATCTATCATGCATTACATTAATTTATATATATATTGTAAATATACATACATATATATAAATAAATATAATAAAACTTAAAACTATAAAAAAGATATAATACAAAAACAAACTACAGTTTAAAAACATAGAATCTTATTAAAACAACAATTCAAGTAATCCTGACCCAGAGCCATAATAGCGTCCTTATGAAATGATCATCTACGTCAATAGCAGAACAGGAATTTAATGTGTATGAGCTCGTACTTGTCTCATTTCTTCACCCTCCAGACATTGTTGGACTAAAAGTCCTATCACCCCTGGGATGATGGGTCATGTAACTCAGCAATGGCCAGAAGGAAAACGTCTAACTTCATTTTTTTCTTTATGATAAATGAATATAAAAGATATTGATCCACATAGTGTGCCACTGGCAGTCCTTTGTACAGGAGACTGTAGACACAGGCAGACAGGGCCTTCTCCAGACTTGTCCCCAGTCATTTCCCAGTATGCTAACCAATGTATGTTATGTTTTATCCAATACACTGCATTTGTGATGAACAGTAGTCACGGCAGGATTCTGTCTGTGGGAGGGCAGGATGAGAGCCATCAACCCAGTCAAAAGAAAAGCTTCATTTATTTCTAGAATAAAGATGAATTTGTGTGTAATTTACTGTTTTTTTTTCTTCTTGGAAAAACATGGTTCTAGTTGCAAAATTTAAAGGATCAATCCACCCAAAACCACCTGACAATGGTGAACTATCCCACCGACCCTGTTGATGACGTCTCTATAGGTAAGTTCCCAGGCCTGTACAGCTGCTGTAGACATTATGAGGAGGTCCCACTTTCTTTATGTATTTTATATGATCGAGAATAAAACTGGAAATGTTGAGGAGAGAGATCAGAGCCTGGAATGGATGTGTTTAGAACAAAGAGTGGACCGCTACATCAGCGGAGGCCTTCAGTATGCATCATTTTTAGTTTTGTGCTTTAAGGGCTTTTTCATATTAACGAGGAGCCACAGCATACTTCTGCAGCACCATCTCCTTCTATTCAAGTAAATAGAAGAATTTGACCATTTAGCATGCAGCTATGGCAGATCACCACAGATCACAGATGTGTGCAGAAGTAGTTACCTGTGGTGCAGTTTGTTGCTTCTGAGCACACACAATCACACAATACAAAAACAACAGGTGTGAAAGGGCCCTTAGCCTCTATTCATATCTGTGCATTGCAGTGACATACAT
The DNA here is from genome assembly GCF_032062135.1 of Pyxicephalus adspersus. Classification (NCBI taxonomy): domain Eukaryota; kingdom Metazoa; phylum Chordata; class Amphibia; order Anura; family Pyxicephalidae; genus Pyxicephalus; species Pyxicephalus adspersus. Next base: position 19,367,960 of record NC_092864.1, on the reverse strand, counting down.
TTTATGGGCATGTTTCTACAGTAATTAGTAAATGTGTAGAAACATTGCACTGCCATTCATTTTTATGATGTGACCAATCTATATATTGTGGTGCACTGCCACAGGGATAATGCTGCAATTCCATCCTAGCCCACACTGCACATTTAAAACATATTGAATGGCATATAAGAAGCCTGTGAGTACAGATTCACTTATTTATATTACTACAATACCCATTTTGTGAATAAAGCCACCACTTCTCCTCCTCTGCATGCATTCATCCAGCTGGATGGTATTGAATACCCCATCCCCTGTTGCTCGCTGTGGTTTCTCCCAATGACGTATACATCCTGTAATGACACGCGGGCCAGCAGCAGAAACCACATCAATGTTTGGGGGTGTATACGTGGGTGTAAACATTTGCAAGGCACACTAGGCAGTGAGGCTGTCTTTTAGGAAACAAGCCACCAGAATAGTAAAACTAAGATGTGTTCCTTTAACAGGTATATTGTATATAAGAGTGCTAATAGGTTTCATTTATTGCAATGCATTATATGTGCTTGTTTTGTGGTGCATACCAGCTTGAACACCCCTCTGGACCTATCCATTGCAACATTTGGTGGTAAAACAAACTTTAACCTGTGTTATCATAATATACAATAACAAATGGCTGTGTGGTGCCTTTCATTTAGAATAGCGCCCTAATGAACGAATGCTGCACAATAAAACAGACCTGCACCACAACAACTATGCCTTCAATAAAAAGATGCCATGCATTCCATTGCTATGCATTGGGACCCTATTTTAAATGAATAGGCTGGCATAATGCAAGGCACATTTCTACAAGAAATGCCTAACATGACTAAGTGTGAATATACTCCTTAAGATGGGATGGGGTAACTTACATCTAATAGTGCTCTATTTTACTTTGTGTGTGCCAGTATTCCTGTAGATTGGAGTAGAAACCACAGATGCAGAGTAACCTGTTATGTTTAAGCCCCTTTCACACTTGTAGCTGCAAAATGCATTTTAAGCTGCTCCCAGACACATAGAAAACTGCACCCAGGAAAGGCAAAACACACTTTTTGTAATACATTTCCATGTGAAAACTTGCAATTGTGGTCAAAGTGCAGTTCTTCCTCGAGAAACCATGATTTAACCCCACTGCACCCCTTTGTGCGCACACACTTTGATAGGAGCAGTTAGGAGTGCAGTTGAGCCTATGGTATAACACAGCAGTGATTTGCATGTCTGAAATGGGCCTTCCAAATATCATTTTAAGTGTGTGCACCTAAAACTTGAGGTTTTATTATTTATAATATATAGCAATTTCAAACATTTGAAAAAGATGTCTTCTGCTAATTATCCAGACAGTGATGATTGCTTTGCATATAAATGATCAAATAAAGAAACTTAATTGTTGTTGTTTTTTATTGTTATTATGCTGGCAAATGTACAAATTTCCACTAATGACTATGTGTATATGAAACACAGTAGGGTGGTTTATGAGTATGAAACACAGACATGCAAATATGTTAATTCAAAATAACTTAAGGGCTCATTTAAAAAACACTTCACCTATACCAATGCATAAAAAAGAAATAAGTAAATAACACTGCATGTTTAGAAAGCCCAGCAGTGTGCTTTACAAAGCATTCCTTGCTGCATCACCTTTGGGAATATGAAGAACTAAATGACATAGAAATCTTTTCTTAATGGGATAGAAGGAGCTCCATGATTGGAGGAGAGATAATTTAGGCAACTTGTCAATGACCCATGACTGGCTCTCCACCAATCATGGCCTTCTTTTTGCTTCATTGAGCAGAAATAACTGTATATAGCTCGCCTGTTCTTTAGGAATAAAGCACCACAGCTCAATGTAATGGAGAGCAAATAGTGATTTCTGTCTCATAAATTTACATTTAAGGTTTGCAAAAATAACAGCACAGATATATGCTTAAAAAAAATAATGTTTGATGAATCCTAGGCAGAAACATGCCTATTGTTTCCTCTATGTGCCTGTACACCTTGTTTCCTAAAACATCTGCTTTGTAGCGCACAAATAAATGATGAAAAAAAAGCAAGAGATAAAATTGTCAGCAGGTCCTCACCTTCCTACAAATTGTTTTACTGACATGTCAATTGTTGCTTTGAAAATATCTTGGTAAAACAACCAGTCACCCAGAAGGAACGAGAGATCAGATCTCGTGTCAATCTTCCATTGAAAGCACCACACACACAAAGCTTATCATAAAGAAGTGCCAACAGGAATACCCAGATTACCTGTCCACTCACATCAGATAAAGAGTAAATAGAAAATATAACCTACAAATCATAAGGCACATAGTGACACAATACACCGCAGGATTGTCAATATTTGAATACCGTGTCAAGGAATATCAGGCTGCTGAAGAATGAGAATGAATCTCAGGTTCCTAAAGCAAACTAATTAGGTTTGGAGCCTAATAGAGCTGCAGGAGTATGTGTAAGGCTATCAAGACTGGGTTAGGGGGTTATTTTCACAAGTTAAGTGTTAGAGATCCAGTAGTTATGGTTAGGAAGATGGTACTTTAATAATACGTACCTGATAGGCAAAGAGATTCAAAAAGAAAAGGGGTCCCAAAAGTCCGGTGGTGTTCACCTGAAGTCATTCAGAAGTTGGTCAACACTGATTGTAGACTACTGCCTTCCTACCTGATTGTGATCAAGTTCAACCACTAGGGAAATATTCATATCCCAGATAAAACCACATACACATAGTTGAGCTAGAAGAAAGCAACAGAAAAAAAACTGGTTTAAATTTGCTCCAATGCCTTGATCCCGCAAAGCATTTACTTGTTCCCTGGATCAACAGTCACCATTTTCTTTTATTTTAGAACTTTAATACCTAGTTATATTCTGTGGTTCTAGAAAAACTCTATAAAATGTGCAGACTATCTCCTTCTCATTGTTTTTTGAGTTGATTTTTACTTATTAGGGGAGGTTGTTTGACAATGAATGATATTTTTATGAGTAAGTTGTGGTGTTGCTGGAGACTCATCTTAGATATGTAGCACATTCCTATTCTAGTGTGTTTTGTTAAAATGACAAATGACTTGCTTTGTCTCTTGGTAAAGTATGTGTGTGACTCCAGGTCGGTGTAATGAGGCTGGAGGTCTGGGTGAGGTTTCCTTGATTTGAGATCAGAGGTTATCTTTAGCTCTTGTTCTATCCATAGCAGACCTTTTCTGTACTGTAAGTCTTCTGTTTAAAAAAAATGGTTAAAGATATACTGAAATAAAAATGGCGTAAGGTTTCTTTTAAAACCCCTACCATACCCTTTTTCAATCATGCAGTCTGGATGGCCAGGTAAGGGAGGGTAGTGTCATTCGGCTCTTCTTCCTGAATCAGACCAGGAAAAAACCCAAGGGGGCTTCAATTCTTCCCCACACCTAGTCTCCCAAAAAGAATGTGGAGTTTTGTTGGAGGGACTTCTGATAGAATGTGAAAATCTTTGGTCATTGGTCAGACTAGATATAACCTTATCACACACATGGCTCCAAGACTTTTCTAGAGCTGCCCCAACTCTCTGGAATGGTCTTCCTCATCCTATTTGGCTTGCTCCTACTTTCTGCTCATAAAAGAGCGCTCAAAACCCATTTTTTCAAACTTGCCTGCTTGTCTTCTTCTGTCTTTTGAAAAGCCTCACTACTTCCCACCATTCCATGCCTCCCCTCCTATTGTGTGTTACTTCCCCCACCTACTAGATTGTAAGCTCTTCAGGGCAGGGTCCTCTCCTCCCCCTGTGTCACAGTCTGTATTCGTCTGTCGCTTGCAACCCCTATTTAATGTACAGCGCTGTGTAGTATGCTAACGCTATAAAAATCCTGTTTGTTATTAATAATAATAAATAATGTCATCTCCCTCCCAGGTAAATGAGTACAGAAGTATGTTAGTTCCCCTTTACCCAATCCCGCAAAGAGTTCAACACAAATGCACACTTACCGACTTTAAATCTATCCTTGTCATATACATCATCTTAGGGTGTAAATCCACAAAAGTTATGATGGCCCACAGATTTTTACACACTACATTACCCCCGCTAAACCACCGATCGCCAGCACCAGGTATATCAATTGATGTAATTAACCAAATCTACCCACTATCCAAACCCAGGCAGGTTTGCTTTTCTCTAATACTGGGTAATTGTCATGCCAACCCAGGCTCTGCCCTTCATCTTGGCTGCCCCTCCTGGCTCCAAACACAGCAGACATATATATAGCAGAATATAAACCAAGCGTACATTGAAATGAATCTTCTACTTAATAAACCTATTGACATGTACCTATTCTTTTTTATTACATTTTTAGCAATGCTTTACATTTTTCTAGTTGAGGTTTTTGGTCCTTTTGGCACCCTCGCTATAAGTTATTTTAAATAAAAAACAAAATTGTTTAAAGCACTAAACAAAAACCATTTACTACTTTTTATTGCTATTTAAACGATTGCAGGTACATTACTTTAGAAAAGAAAAAAAACAAAAAATAGGAGCAGTTATTCAGTACTCCTTGTAGCATCATCACCCTGCTTGTTATTTTGGACCTAATTGGAGTGTGGATCATGTCCCAATCCTGCCCCAGGCTGCTCAAATCACCTGCTAGAAAGAGGCATGCAAAATTCTCATGGTACTTTGCTGCCATCTTGTGGCTAACTTATTTTCTGCATTCCAACATGAATTATATTATTATTAATCAGAAATTGTATCTAATAAACGCTTTGTTAAAGCAGACAAAGAGATTATATAGACTGGCATTGCTGACCTGGTTCAATCCTGCTTGCCTGGTTGGTGTTCTGATCCTCTGACTTTAATACCTTTTGAATCATTGATCCGGAATGATTGTGCAGCTCCAGTTTTTAGCTAATTGCAACACAACTTTCAGTTTGGCATCCAGGCATTCTTTAAAATAAGTTCAGCAATAGCATTTTATATCATTTATAAGTTTAAATATTTTTTATCAAAATGTCTGAAATAAAGATGCCCATGGCTGCAATTTGTCATGATCCAATGTCAATAGGGCAACCACAAATTAGTTTTCTCTGGCAGTAGAGTTATTGGTTAGGTTAGAAAACTTTGGCCAACCATTATTTTTTTTTCAGAACTGTCTCTGCACAAACTCCTTATATAATTTATTATTTTATGGTTAACCATGTGTTAAATTGTGAGCGTTTCATGTTTATGGCTCTTCCCTGTTTGTGTAACGTGGGGTTTACTAATGTCCAATGTCCAATGTCCAAGGAATAAAATAATAAAAAATGTGACTAGAGTAAACTCCTCTTCTCCTCTGCTGTACAAAATGGGACTGATTATACTATGAAGAAAAAATGGTCTAAGAGCCTAAAATGATCCAAGAACAAGAATGGATGTCCAATCATTCATCATCCTTGCTGCCTATGGCCCACTTTAAAAACAATCACTCCATGGCCATAAAATGTGTAATGAAAATTGTATAAATCATAGATGTTAGTACTTGCAGCTTCTCTGATTAGAAACTTGCAGCATCCCCGGTCTCCCCTTAGTTAGATGTGCTCTGCTGTTTTCTGCATCCCCGGCACATTGTGCACAGGTGCATGGGATTAGAGAGTATAACCTGCAGCCAAGGACCAGATTATTCCCTTAGATCATGATCCTGTCCTACCATTGGCTGCCGATCCTATTTAAGCATCCAGGTTCAGCCTGTTACCATAAAAACCTGACCTAGACCCTGCTTCTTGACTTCCTCCTGCCCTGACCTTGCACTGTTTCAACCTTGATTGTCACTGTCCACCTGCCTTGATCTCGGATCGCCTGTGATCCTGATTCTAACTAGCTACCTGCCCCAACCCTGGCCTGCCATGTACACTCCTTACAGAGGTCCCATCTTACCTGTCTATCTAATACTGTCTGATCGGCTCACCCCTGGTGAGAAGAACCTAATGACCACAACCTGGTGATATCCCAGCAAACAGTTCAGTTACCGACCCAAAACCCTTGCTGAATGCTCTGGTGTCATCT
>NC_092864.1:19354070-19361131 GCF_032062135.1 Pyxicephalus adspersus | reverse complement strand
GATCAAGAAGAAGAATGTAGGTAAGAGAAAAGACAGAAATCCTTTTTTTTGCATTCCTGTTCCTGGTCAAGTATTAAAAAAAGGTCCAGAGGGTGATGGCCAGAAAGAAAGTCGTTTCAGAAGGACAGGAGGGGTGGTGGTGGGAATGACTGGACATCCCACCAAATAATCTATCATTGAAAGCACTGCTGTTTCTCGTAGGAGCCTCTCCAATCTTCTCTTGGATACAGTTTCAGGTATTTTTACCAGAAGTCTCCTAATTTGTCATCGGTAGGCACTTCCATTAATTACTACCTGGTGGTGCCAAAAATCCTCTTTTATTTTTATCAATCAACTAAAAGCCAGCTCTTCATTTTCTCTTAATAGTCATCCACAAAGAGCCTTTATCACCAGTGCTGGTTTCTTCATCACATCATTTCTAGAGCCTGACAGGTACTAGAACATCATAAGGAACCTCATAGATAAAGAGATTTTTTAGTTTCTATAAATACAAAACACATTAGGATTCATTGTAAATTGTTCATTAAAAATAGATAGAAACTTAAAGCTCTGCTATATATAATTTGCCATGATATATAATTTTGTGATGTCACAGATAGTTGATATCAGAATATAATTTCTAATACTTCTTTTTGCTTTTTACATAAATGTTTAACTTTTCAAGATTTCATCCCAAGCTTTCCTTCTATGCTAAGATGGGGTAGTAGCCAGATGCCGGGTCTTTATTTCAGCAATGGTCCATTCAGCAAAAGTCACACAGTCTAAGACCTCTCTTAGGTTTGATCCCGGCATGCGTTCACCATGACTTATGTAATGTCACAATATTTTATACTCACCAGAACTGCATTAATTCTTTACTAAGATCTTATATTGATAATGAGGGAGTCAGATTGCAGCATAAAGTCTTCTCCAGCACATCCCAAAGGTTCTTAATAAGGTTATGATTTAGTCTCTGTGATGCCCAATCCATGTGTGACCGGCTCTTTCACAATTTGAGCTTAATGAATCCTGGCTTTATTATCTGGGAATATGCTCATGCCATCAGGAAATAACAAAAATCCATTGATGGTAGTCCCCTGACATCATTTTTGGGCACATTGCTAAACCTAGAGCTGACCAACAGAGGTAACCCTGGCCTATTTGCTTAGGTAAATCCAGGTGTTGACTTTTTGCCAGGCAGTGTAGTCAGCTTGTTCTTCCTTATGATGATAGAATCTCTCACAGACGTATAATATCTGCACGTAGAATCAGGCAATTTCATAAGCATGGGGGGTGTGGAAAATTAGGCTAATTTGCCATTTCTGAAGAACAAGGGGCAATTGGTAAGATAAAGTTTTTGTAAAACTGTTAAAGTGCCCAGAGACGGGAAATGGCTGCAGGGGATTAGCATCACCAAAATGAAATAAATTAAATAGATTAATACAAGTATTTGGAAACAACTATTATATTTATAAAAAGGTCATTGGTTATGACACACGGTGCTTTATCACACTGAATAGAACTCATTTATGGATATTACACAGCGCTGTACATTAAATAGAGGTTGCAAATGACAGAAATGACAGACAGTGACACAGGGGGAGGAGAGGACCCTGACCAGAAGAGCTAACAATCTAAGAAGACAGAAGATGAGTAGGCAAGTTTAAACAGATGGGTTTTTAGTGCTCTTTTAAATGAGCAGAAAGTAGGAGCAAGCTGAACAGTGAACACCTACGTTTATAAAATGATAAATTGCTGGAGCTGAAATCCAGGTATCCTAACAGTGCCCACACCTGAAGCCCACCTTTCTCAGATGCTTAATTATGACAACCTCACTGACAACCATATATTTCTTTATATAGTCCTTTACCTGGCCTGGTGACATCATGAGTTCTTACTTATCTTTTTAGGCATGTCTTCCTGATGCACTACTATGAGTGACAATGCACGTCCATGTCAAAAACGGGCCTGGCTAGCAGGGAATGGGTAGAATGATTATGACTGATGTCATGCCCAAGAAGATTTGATGGCCCTGGACACTGGAGGAAGCTGAGAACAACACTGGAGTGTGCGGAGACTATGTAGTGCTTGCTCACTAAGTTTTCATCCCCGAGATTTGTCCCCAGAATGGTGTCCCCATTGGAAAATTGCCTTGATGACAACTCAAAATGTTGGCTTCCCCATTACTTTTTTCTTAGTGTTCACCAGCACAAATAATCTCCCAGCAGGGGTCTCAGCTCCATGCTGTGATATAAATACATTTGCCAAGTCCCATCTATTATTCTTGACGCGTTTCGCACTTTCTTCCTCTGCTTCTTCGGTGATAGGAAAATTATCACAAGTACAAAGAATTACAGTGACTCAATAATCATATCCCTACATATATTATCCAACCAAATAAAATATACAATTTAAACTCCACTTACATAATACTTCACTGCTTTCAAAAGTTCATATCTGAAATCCAGTAAACCTTTCTGTTGGTTTACATGGCAAGCACCTAGGCAGGTGAGATGGCAAAGCGTCAGCACCATATATAAAATGGTTTACCTTTTCTTACTTGCCATAGGTCAGAATGTCCAATGAATAGCTCATATGTCAAGATATAGACAGAATATGAGGGAAATGTGCCAAATACAAGACATTTGAATAATATAATTACATTACAGCAACCCTATGGTGTCCTTAATGTGGACCTATTGACATGGACATTTTTTACTTTATAATAAATGGTAGAGACCCTTTTATAAAAAGTAAAAATGTGTTTGTTTGTTTTTTCTAAATACTTTTTGTAGTAAAGACTGAATGGGAAGCCTGCAGCCTCCTGAGATACATATGTCATGCTTCCAACGAGGCTTCGAGTTGCACCTTCTGATCGGGCATGCGCAAAAGGGGCTTTTCCCACAATGTAAAAATAATTGCTGATCTCACACATGTGCAGTGCGCTTGGCACTTCTTTTTTCATTTACAGGTGGATACGTCACCTGATCTCATCCCTGCACAGTGCAAGATAGGGTGATGTAGGCAGAAGCAGGAGAAGAATAAAAGTGGTGGTGCCTGGTGGTTCCTCCATGGTGGATAGAATCCCGGATGGTGTAGGACCAATCAAAGGTTCTGTGGAAGTAAAAGTGTTTTTGTTTTGTTTTTTTTAAATGAAAGTTCCTCTTTAAGTTTTGGTGTTATACAAGACTTTTAATTATTTTAACTCAGCTAAAAAAAAAAAAAAAAAAAAAAAAAAAGAGAAAAAGAACACAACTCTATAAAATCATTGGCTTTGTCTTACTGAAACGCGATATCCTTATTGACCAGCAGGTGACGCTGCTACATTTATTTTCTCCTGTACAGGTACCATATTTACCAAGCTGTTCTGTACGCTGTTTGTCACTACTAATAAAGTTCGAGCGTTCACAAAGGAGAGCATTCTGGGAGTTGTAGTTGTTTCTCTCTGTTGTCGTTTCGTTTTAGGAGAAGCTGTGAATGAGGTAAGTAGTCAGTAGTACCGAGACTGGGGACGGTGAGTGCGGATAAGAAGTGAAGGGCAGGTGATTAAGCTGTGGGTCTCATATAAAGCTAGTCAGGCGGTAGAGCAAGTGTAGGCCTCAGTCCTGGCTGATAGAACACGTGATTGTGTTGATTTTACACATCATCCTTACCTGAAAGCCCTTCATCAGATCTTTACGTCTTACACTTAGGCTTCACATGGAACTCTTTTTTATTTTCTTGTGGAGCTTCTAAAATTTCTGAGACTTGTAGTTCTTTAAAGTGCACCTGTCACCTATTCTAAACAGGCATGTGGGTGGAGCCAATATCTAGCCAATCACTGGAGAGCAGTATAGCTTCCATAGAAGTGATAGGTCAGATTCCAGGGAGGATGTTGTTTTAGTGTCCAATTAGATCTGCATTGCATTAAAGTTTAATGAAACCCTGCAAAGCTCACCTGTGTCCCATCGCAGGGCGCCGCCATCTTCTTCCTTCTCTTCCTAGATGTGATCTTTGGTCATCCTGATTGGCCGGGTGAAAGTGAAGTTCATTCAGTCCCAACAAGTGCAGGGGAAGCCAGAATTGCAGAGTATCCTGGCAACCAATGTTGCATGCACAGCTCCTGGGCATTGTGGTTTGCTGCATTCATCGCGTTATTATTTTCCAAGGCCTGAAGCATGGTAGATTGTTATCTCCCATTGTGGTGTGATGTAGTACATGCGTTAGGAATTACCTTGTAGTGTCCATAACTATAAATGTTGCTGCAATGACCTAAGGCTTATAACATTGTCATTGTGGCCTCAAAACAAGATTTCCCCTTTATTCCTGTTCTGGTGATCACTTAAAAGTTTTAGATTTTTTGAATACAGTGGTCACTGGGACAATTCCATCACCACAAGAGAGAACATACCCCCCTTGCAGGGATTCAGCACTAAATAAATGGCAGAACTCTTATGTACTTTAAAAAAAAATAGACAGTTTTCAGTTATATACACAATGTCACAAGCAGTACTTCCATAGTTAAAGAGTCCCTGGCCCTAAACATAACCAAACACCAGCTTCCTGCAGTAGAATTGGTAAAGTGTGGTTACGTCTCACCTCTACACTATCACAAGGCTCATCAGTGATAAAAGGGACGTGGGAAAAAACAGCGATCAGTAAGTGATGGGGTGGGGGATCCTGGAATCATCAAATAATGCGGAATAGAGATTGACGGATGGTAGGGGATGTGGCTACTAGACAGGTGAGTATATTGCTTCCTCTATTGCAGGGACTTGGCCTTTTGTCTACAGACATGACAGGGTCTCTTAGGAAATCAGTCCTACATAAATTAATATTACTGATTTAACAACTACATCTTCATTAAGGCTGAACTAACATTCCACTTTTATAAACCAGGCAGGTTTTTTATTTTTATTTTTTTTGCAGAAAGGGACAGATGATGTCCATTCTGCAGTACGCTTACCTGACCAATGATTATCTTTCCTATCAAAACTCTGCTTACCTGGTACATTCCAGCTTCCCTTGCATCTGCTGGGGCTGAATGAATGTGTGTGGGGTTACATTATCCTGGTGTGACCAATCAAGATAGCAGATGACCGATTCAAGGAAGAGAAGAAGATGGCGACACATGCTAAGGAACCCGCACACATAATCATACAAAAGAGTTAAGTTCTGCTTTAAAACTGGGGAAGAATTGACCGTCTTCAGCACACTTATCTTCCTGGCCCTTGGCTATAATTTGGCTCTAGCTTTTATATCATCCCATTATCCACTCTGAGCCCACCATGGTGATAACAAGGAAGGATAGAGAGCTGTGACTATCGGTTGAGATTTAGGAAGATGGCACTGCCAATGACATTATCAGGGTGCCTGGTTTTATATCAGATATCCTTTCGCAGACAATCTTTACTAGTATTATTAGGAAATAATGATTGAAACAATTATATTTTTATGTACAATGTTTCAGTGCTGCTGGGTTTGATATGTAAAGTGTTTGCATTTGTTGTCATGAAATAGAGAGAATGCCAGGTATGGATGGGCAGCCTGTGGTGATCTCCAAGCAAGCTGAAGAATTGATCAATGGGGTCCCAACCCAAGTGGTGTGCTCGGCCTTTACAGACCATATTCTGGTTGTGGTGACACAGTACGGTAAGTTTGGTACATTGGTCTCTGTCACTCCTAACATGGTAACCAACGACCTGGGCAAACCCAACCTGACCACCAAAGTCTTACTTGGATCTGATGAGGTAACCAGGATATGTGGGATGAGTCATATTTGGAATCTACAACCTACAAGGTTCTCCATATTGTGCATGTCAGCTGGGACTTTCCAAGCAACAGTCCTACGTTTAAAGGACAGTCCTTTATTTTGTGGGTAGATGCTGCAAGGTTGAAAGGTCTTTTGGCCACTCCACTGTGATGTGTCTGTGCATTTTTAGTTGTTTGCACTTCCTGCTACCAAAATAGACAGCACTTTATCTTCATACTCTTTGGGATTTACTACCCCAACACTAAAATAACAATTTTAACTCTGATAGTAAGTAGATGCTTTCTCTAATGGGGGGCAAGGTCAGGGTAGGGGGACTGGCTTTGGATGTACAATACAAACATTTTATGGGGACAGATTATGTAAAGCAGATCTGTTGTATATGAAGTGAAGAGAGACATAAAGGATCCTAAGTATACCTCTTCCTGACATGGGCTCCATCTAAATTCCCTATCTCTATGCATTTATTTTGGCCAGTGACGCAGCCCATCGTAAGGTCTGTACTCATAATACATTTACATCTTTCGAGAAGTTGCTATGGCTTTTAGCGATCTGATCATTAAAAAAAACAAAATTGCTAATGGAGACTTTTGTAGTCCCCATTAGTGGTTGGTTAAAAGGAACCGGGCAGCTCTTGCTTGTCCTTCCCTCTACATACTACAGAACATATGCTGACAACCTGTTTGTTCCCAATGCAATCCACTGTGCTGGATCATTAAACAACCAACTAGTAAGATGGATTTTAGCAGCCCCCACAGCAGGGCGCTTGCCACTTATCCTTCCCTCTCCATAGAGCAGAACATGGGCTAATAGGTCTCTCTGTACACATTGCTATAATTGTCACTTGAAAGGATCACTAGCCAGTTATTGAGTGTCTGGATGATAGATAAACAGGAATGTTTAGGAGGGAGTGGGTACGTATTGACACCACCAGGACATAGTGCAGTCATAGGTGCATGACGTGTTTTGTTATTTCCTGTGTGCACCATTCTGTTTCATAAAATCCCAAAGTAAACTGACCAAAAAAAATTAATTTGTAAACATACGCCATGTGACACACCTAATGTGTGCCAAAGTTCTCATACCAGCTCAGTAAGTTGAAGAAGTTTTGGATGGCCAGACATAACGTAGAAAAATGGCACTGCCCACTTACTCTTGATACTTTTCCAAAGCTTTTACATTTAGAATTGTTCTATAAAACTTTCATATAAAGCTGTGAGTTTTGTGTCGATAAACATGAAAGATGTGAATGTAACTATGTAAATGAAAGCCCTTATCTGATTGGTTGCAGTGGATTCACCTCTGCTGGTAATTAATATTCTTTATCCTTTTT
>NC_092864.1:19342155-19351986 GCF_032062135.1 Pyxicephalus adspersus | reverse complement strand
ATTATTATATTTAATGATCAAAAGGGTGGCCAGTAGCAGATTGATTGGTTGTATACATTTCATTTTATAGTGGACTTCTATTAATATGTGGGATCTGCTTATGCCCACTTCCTCCAAATTACCTATTCTTAGGTATAAAAAGTACCTAAAATTAAACTTTACCCCTGCCATCTGTAACATCTATGGATGATGATCACAATCCTAGTGAGATTTCGGTTAAATGCAGAAAAGAGAACTCTCAGAAGAAGACACTTGGGTTAGATTAGAGTGTCTACTTGCAAGATTTAGTCTGTTCTGCATTCCACAGGAATCTCCTAGGGAGGAGAATCGCATCACACTCAGCAATCTGAAAGACAGAGGTAAGGTAAGTAGAATTCTATTTTTTGTTTACTTTTTAGGTATGTTTTACCCATAAGTGTAGGTAGGTTGGGGGGTGTTTTCTCAAAAGGTCTTCTTTAAAAAAAGAATCCGCAATACTACAGAGATATTGTACAAGACAATTTGCTGATGAAAGACAGACCACTGAACTGTTTGCTTAATAAAACAAATACTACAGTCTGTGCTGCTGTAACCCGGGTCAGGGAGAAAAACAAACAGGGTGTAATTGCTGGGTAAAGTCTGCAGAAAAAGGTTTTCCTAAGTGGAAGTGATGTAGGAAGTCGCCAATATCACAGTCTGACGGCTGGAAGTATCCTCAGCCTGACCTACAAGTAATCCAAATGATGATTGTAGCAAAAAAAAAAGAGCTCAGCACATAGAGCATAATGTTCCACAATCTAACTATATGCATTGCAGTCTATCCATTTATGTATACTGCCTTATTCAATGTAATGATCACAATGGAGAATAGAGCAGATGGCCATATATTGTGTATGACAGATGGGAACCACCTGTATAACAGTGTGACCACATTCATATTCATAGACTCCTGATCTTCCCTAATAGGACAGTGGTAAGAAGTTTTGTTTGAGCATTGTACAACCACAACTCCATTACCCAATATTTGTTCTCCTGTATGTTACTGCTAGGAATTAAAGGGTTACCTAGGTGTGGTCTGCAATTCAGGTAAACCATATAGGGAGTCATTTTTCTGTATTACCTTCCATGGTGTTAAGCCTGTGTGTAAATGGGGCTCATAATTCTATATAAAAATGGTTAATCCCCCCAATATTATGCATGGGAACCATTTATACCCAATACACTAAGTATCCATTTGCCAAAACTACTACTTTGTTCCAGCTAGGAATTGGTAGGTTATGACTGCTGCTGTCTGGAAAGGTAATGTAATCTCTAGTACTGCACTTTATTTAATTGCCAGCAGTGCAGAGGAGACATAAGGGGGGTCAATGATGTTATGTTACATAAAATATACTATATTATATACAATTAGGTCCATAAATATTAGGACAGAGACAACTTTTTTCTCTTTTTGGTTTTGTTCATCACAATTAATTTTAAATGAAACAACTCAGATGCAGTTGAACTCAGCTTTAATTCAGTGGGTAGAACTAAAAGATTGCATATGAGGAACTAAAGCCTTTTTATACAATCACTTCATTTGAGGCAACAACTATGCACACTTTTCCTGCCAGTGATAAAATGATTTGTGCATTTTTAGCATTTTTTTTGGTATTTTTATATGTAGTGCAGACATACACCAGGGATCTTTAATTGCTTTGAGGGAGTATGTAGTTCTAATGTTTTTTCTGTATGTTTAAGGAATTACATAGTCTCTTAGCGCTACATAACAGTTTAGTCACTGTGTAGTAACTACTCACTACTGTACAGTATTCATGGAGAAGGAGTTGTCACTCTGATCGATCCAAAAGTTAACAGAGCTGAACTGTGCAGGGCGATAGCTTCACAGAGTGCACAGGATTTTACTTTAGGCAGAATTACCAGGTATGTTTTTACTCCTATCAAACAGATACAACTACACACTGTATAATAAATAGTTTAACAGGAAAGCAATTTAGAGAAGTTTGGTGTTCGAGTTTACATAGAGATTAATGTATATTGAGAAGGTATCAGCCAGAAAGGAAAGCATTGTTTCCAGTGAGTCTTACTGGGCCAGATTCAATAAAAGCTCTCCAAGACTGGTGAAGATAGACTATCATGGGAGAACCTGGGTGATGCAGAGATTCTTACGTCACATATCCCAGGAGGCTGCGGGCTGCTCCTTCTGCGTGTGCCCAATCCCAGGATGTACAGAAGCGGCTTTTCCGGAATGTAAAAAAAAAAGTTCCTATCTCACGCATGCACAGTAAGATAGGCACAATTTTTTTTTATTTACATTTTTACATTACATCACACAATCTAACGCGCGTGCAGTGCGAAATATGGTGATGTAAGAAGAAGAAGAAGAAGAAGGAAAAGGACGCCCGTTGTTCAATTGACACCAGAAAGAAGAAGGAAGATGGAACACCACAAAATCTACTGGACTCGATTTGCAGAGAGAGAGATTGTAAAGTTTTTTTCCTGAAAGTTACGGTTACCTGAATAAAAGTTTTTGCAAAAACTGCTAGTCTTAACTTAACTAGTCTTAACTTAACTAGTCTTAACTCAAGTAGTGGGTAAGCGCTAGAGGTAAGGAGTTAACTGAACACTAGCCACTCAATAAATTCAGGCTTTATACAGCTACTTAGATTTGTCAATGATTCTTACATTTTCTTTGAGTTGGGAGATGTGCACTCCTGCTGCAGTCAATACAAGGGAAGAGAAGAGTACAAGCACAAATATTCAACTAATCAATACCAATACAAGGTGAATACATCAGAAAATAACATTTTATTTGTTTCTGGATACAATGTCTGTGTTATGTGCATTATATACAATACAGAAAATGACAGATACAAGCTAAGCAAGGAACCCAATCAATGAACAAAATATCTGTAAAAAAAGAGGAATGAATAAAGAATTTCTCCCAGTATTGATGTAAAAAACGAGTTATTGGTTTGGTCATTTGGTGCAGGAAATGAAATGGTGAGAGTAATGTAGTATAAATACATTTTAGAAAAGTATGTACAGGATAATAAAAATGTGTTTCTTTTACAATAAACACAGGTTCACTTAAAGCAGGCATGTCCAAAGTCCGGCCCGGGGGCCAATTGCGGCCCTTGTTCAGATTTCCACAGACCCGCAGCTTCTGTCAAAAAAACAATACCATGCGGCCCGCCAGCATGGTTGACCACAGTATAAAATACACACATAAAAAAAAGGTATTTTATATTTCATTAGTGATCAACTGCCTTGCAAGTATCAGCCCACTACTGGGCGGGCATAATCGGTTAGACGGGAGTCCCCATGTGTGCACAGGGAATCCCCTACCTCATTATAGTGGGTGTAAGCTGTGTGGGACCCGCACGAACCATGTCCACTCTGATTCCAAGACACCAGACTCCATGCACAGGGAATCCCTCACGTCACCCTGGTGGTCGTGTGCTGTGCGGATCCCGCGCAGACCACGCCCACACTAACCCTGAGTACGATCTGAATGGTCAGCCCCCCCAAAAACAAGTATAAAAAAAAAAAAATCACACAAAAAAAAATTATAAATCTAAATGAAAATGTGGGTCAGCTAGTGAAAGTTATGGCATGTGACCATCCCTGATTTTATCATCCAATGACAATGCTCACCACAATATGGTAGTCCTAGGGGATGCCCACTGTGTTTATTTAAGGTCTGCTAAGAATTGTCAAGATAAACTTTGATTCTGCCTAAGACACCCTTTAGCCCCTATTTATCCTGAATATTGCTGGAACTGAACAGAGGCTGGATCACCAACAGTGGTAGTACATTGCCGTATGTCGTACTGTGCTGCAAGACTTGCATCAGAACTACTTTAACTTAATGCAATTAAAAAGTCACCACAATGTGCTGGCATTGTAGCAATTATTATTTTATATCTTTCTTTATATATATATATATATATATATACACAAACTTCATGCAGATAGCATCCTGGCTGAGATACAAATCTGGGACCCCAGCACTGCAAAAACTAGAGTGCTAACCTCTGAGCCGCAATGCACCCCAATGGCATAATAAACCAAAATGAAAAGCTGATATTCACCATCCAACTTTTTTTGGAAGATCAGCCATTGACCAAGAAATCCCACCCAAACTGCTATTGGGAAATACTAAATTAGAATTCCCATAATAGATCATTTGTGGTCACAGCTGACAATTGCTGGATCACTTTATGTTTTTGTAACACAATATTACATCAGATTTCATCCCTGACCCAGCAATGATCTCAGTATGATCACACATCCCCGTACTTACCTGTCCCTGCAGGTCAGTGATCTCACCTAACACTTCCTATGAATTGTCAGGTGTATTGGGAAGAGCTGGGACAGCAGTGTGGGGGGGCGGGGTTTGCAAGAAAGTGGGTGTGTCTCTGTGACAGGTAAGCTGTAAGCAGGGCTGGTTTGGCAGGGCTGGAGTCTTGCAGAGCAGGTAATACACAATAGGAGAAGGCGGGTGCAGCGTACACAGGAAGGGCACAGCTCAGGATCAGCCTGGGATCATATGTGATATCTGTTGGCAGGTCTGTGTGCCAATGTTCAGTGTGCCAGTCTAGTCCTTGGATCCAGAGAGACTTATACTGCAGGTGGAGGTACAGTATATACATCAATATTATACCTATATTTATCTATATATCAGATCTGCTGTCATCTCACACCTACATTCTGCTCCTCCTGGCTGCAGCACATCATGTAAAGGGCCAGTCTGCACAGAAGTGATATTTGGTTTACAGGTGGAGCACAGTGGGGTGACCCTTGCTATGTCTTGGATGCTATACCAGTGAGATCTCTATGCCATATTTGTAGACTAATCCTGTCCACCTGAATGTTTTGGCTTTCACTTCCCACCTGTGTATACACCTGTTTCATTTCCCATAGAATTAAAGATCATGCTTTCATAATGGCAGGTTAGGCAGATCAACATGTCTCAGGATCTCAAATCTGAGATCTCCCCCATGGTGAACTGCAACTTTAACTAACAATATTTGCAAAAGTTTGCCAAAAACTTTTTCTTTTGGTATCTGAAGTAACCACATTGGCTGAATCATTGGAGCCATATGTATGATAGGAGGAGCTGGGTGATGGCTCTGATGTGTTGGATGAGATATAGTGCAGTGTATACAGAAAGGAATCTGTCTGTGCTAGGTTTTATGTTGATGAGCACAGTTGTGTATTATAGGTAATACAGTGTTATTTTTTTTATAGTATATTGATATAGCCCTGGTGTGTTTTCTGTAGATGTGTCATTACCTTGTAGGAGCTTACAATCTAATTACTGCATGCTTCCAGTAACGCTGGGTACACATGGGCACACATTTTATTTGCTATTAAATTATGATCTGATAAAAAAGGTCTGAAGGTAATTGGGAGTAAAATCTTGCATGATTGCAACCAAGCAATTTTCTTATCCTCTATTACATAGTTAGATTTGACAGGATGGTAAATTGATCAAAAGTGCACATGTTGTGTCAACAATTGATAACATGTGACCAACAAGATCACTTTTCTGTTGGGGATAACAGGATTTGAGTGCAGTGTCAAAGGTCTTCTGATCAATTACTGATCAGAAAAATGAATTGGAATGATTACATTAACTATGTGTACCATCCCCAAGAAGAAGCTTGCCAATGGTGGTCACACATATCTAAATGACAATTCACATGATCATTTAACACATATAAAATGATTGAATCAGAAATATATTGTTAAGCAAACTATTACCATTTGATGGATCTAGAGAGCTCTTGATGGATTTAGATTCTTCTAACATAATTTCGCAAGACGTTTTTATTAGTATTTTCTACGGATTAAATTAATTAGTAGTACAGATCTAATAAATGCCTGTTTTGATTTATGAAGATCTAAAAAAATAAAGTTTTTTTACTTTACTAGAAATAAAGCACAGAGCAATATTATGTGTGTTGGGACATTCAATATTTTATGACAATATTTGCTACTATTAGTACATAGATCATTATGTATCCATAACCTACTAGCGTCCCCCCGAGCACCGTCACCTACAGTAATCATGTTTTCACCAAACCAAAGTCTTTCAAACCAGCACTCAGTGATGATTGATGGTGAGAGCAGCACGGGCATCATCACGTCTGTCCACTCTCTCCATTACTAAGGAAGGGGCATGGATGAAGAAGACTCCCTTCCCCCTGGGGTATTTAAAAAACATATGCAGGTTAGCTGATAGGGTATGTATGGATTCATATAGAATGAATGGAACCACAGCGCACCAACTTTTGTTCTTTACACTACTGTATATTGTGGCACCATGCAGAGTAATGCACCGCATAAACCTAACCTTTGCACCCTTTGCTGACCTAAAGTCAAGGTCACTTGTTACACCAATCCCAAGTTTTCTCTTCTTCTGTATACAAGAGACGTGGGCCTTTCCTTAGGTGCCCACATCACTATTTGCATGATGTGGGCACTTTCTATTGGCTTTCCAGTGGTGGGGTCCTCTCAGGTTCAGCAAAAAGAGTATGTAGCTGCAATATCAGGACTGTAGGGATCAGTCCGTGTGTGCATGTTTGCTGTGCTGGATTGGAGACCCCCCCAACACCTGGAAGCTGGCAGAGGACCTGTACATTAAGGTGAGTTTATCTTGCCAAGAAGTTTCTCAAATTCACCATATACTTTATATGACTTTATATTCTACTTTACATTTACCAAAACATTCTAAACCATTTTATATCCAATCAGACAGGCCCTTGTACTACATGGGTGTTTGTGGATCTAAATGGGATTATAATGACTTTATATTGAGTGTGATGAACTTTGAACTGATAACATTGACACAAGCCTCTAAACAGCCCCCTACACACATGATGGGTTTCAAAGTGCCTAATATAGCATCAAGCTAAATATAAAACATATATAATAATAATATAGCATCAAACCATATCATTCCACCTTGTACAAACCTATACTTAGTAATGAATGTTTTAAGAGCTATGTAGGTAACGTCTAGTCCTCTTTATACAGGATAATCCCGAGGGAGCCAGGGATCAGGTTATAAAGCAATGGGCTGGGAGAGGTTGGTGCAGTTCAGATTTTAATGACGGATGTTAAATCTTTGGCTGCTCATATGTGTATCATTGTGGTAGGTTAGCTTTGAAGTGTGCTATGTGTTTTGTTTGGGGTGATTTGAGAGGCATCCTGGGTTTATATTACTGAAAGTGGTGACAGGTGTGGCTTCAAGTTATACAATGTTATAAAGTCACTCCTTGTATTATAAACTTTATATACAGGCCCTTTTATTGTATCTCAGGTATACATGAATACAGGTTTATTTATTATAGCATTGCACAGGGCATCATTGTACAAGGTGTAGTGATCCAACAGCCATCAGATTGTATTATGCAAAATGAAATCAAAATTTAAAAAGCATTCATGTGAATGGGAGCAGTTGGAAAACAATTTTTGCATGGCGCTGTGGGGTACAAGGTGAGGTTTCATAAGTTCACAAGTTGTTTTTGGACACATAGTTGCTTTTCCTCTACTGCACTGCAGGCAGCTGCTAATCTGTTCACCAGTGATGCAGTTTGCTTTATGCCTGGGAGCATCCAACCACACTACAAATATCCTAGGGTCCTAAAGCCACATACACATGTGCAATAATAGTCGTAAAAAAGGATCTTTCACAATCATTTCCAACAAATATTATTGCACGATGCATGAACAAGTGCTGTACATACAACACCGCTCTGTTCTATGCAGAGAGGTGGGGGAGAGCAACAGAGCAGCTCCCCACTGCGTGCTCTCCCCCTTTACTTGCGTTACGATTGTTCGTCGTTCATCGTTCGTAGATCCACCAGGATGGTCGTTTGAACGATGAACGACGCGCACTGTACACACTTAAGATTCTCGTCCGATATTGGCCTTGAGCCGATTATCAGATGAGAACCATTAAAGTGTGTACGTAGCTTAATTCTCAGCCCTATAGATAACCAGATGAATAGCCAAAGCAATAAATTCAAACAGTGACCATTGCATTGATTGATCAGAAAAGAGAACAAAAGGTCTTTAAAATAAAACGTATAATGTTTTCATGTGTATTCATTATTCTGTTTGTGTTTAGAAATACCTTAAAATATTTGATTTTTAATTAATAAAATATATATATTTACTATTTACACTATTACACCGAGTATATTGAGCCCTATATGTTTTTCTGACATGTACCCGGCTAATCTTAACTGCTCTTCTGAAAAATAACCTTTGCTTAATGGAGCTAACTAGCTGGAAGAAAGCCTACCCCTAGACAAACAAGGACTTCACAATCTACAAATGCTAGGTCCCTGCATGTCATGCTCTCTTTTTTGTTTTAATACTTTTGGTCAATGATGCTTGATAAGTCTATAGAGAAGGACCACTGACTTTTTCCTGTGTACAGTACATGTTCTGTATAGTATGAAAGTCACTCCGCTTTGCTGTGTGTGGCACTCTTTGGAGTTTCAATTAGAGAGACACAAAGGTAGAAGCTTCTGTTGTGCTCATTCCTTAGAAAACCAGTAGTGCTCCTCAAATGGAGTGGAATGGGTGGATGGATGGAATGTGCATGTATATTATATATATATATATACATACACACTATATTATATTTATATAGGTATATACTTATTTTATGTAAAATATACCCAAATTGTAAATCATTATATTTTTATTAACTACTTTTAAAACTGTTGCCACTGCCATCTCTGCTTCTTCTGAATCAATGTTTTTTAGTCCATGGACTGCCACAGATGATGTATTCCCATGATGTATACCCATTATGCTGGCCCCCAGCTCCATTCTTGGCATTATCCCGATGTTGGGAATGGGCTGTCATAGACTCTAACTGCCCCTCAAAATGGGCTTTTTTTAAACCAAATGAATTTGCCTTTCTTTTCTCTTTTGTGTTTCAGTGATGTATAGACATACATAAATATTTATGGTTTAGGTATTTAAAGTGTGTCCCCATTGCCATTTGAAAATTTGGGAAGGTATGGCTTTGCTGTCAATTTATACGCAAATCCATTGCTAGGAACAACAGGAAATAGTTTTTTGGTGAGATGTTTACCATCTCTACTGGGAAAAGTTCCATCAAGTATATTTCCACTTTACCCCATGGGTACCCTTAGAGGTAATAATCATAAGCACATCTGCTACCAATTTTGTGTTTCACTAATCCAATTGACTTTTTAAACACTATACGTACATAATCAGTCCTTCTGGTATTCTTTCCTGGATAGAAAGTGAAATTTTGGTTGGATTTGATTGATAGTACTGAAGACATGACACAAGGTACTTTCAATATTTGCATCCAATCTATCCACATCCATTTGGAAACCCATACACTGGCCACTTATAGGCAACTGCTGAGTTCCCTTTAGAATATTTTCAGATCTAATTTGTTTAATCAGATCAGAAGTTATCCTGTTATGCCAGGCTTTACTCGGCTATACAGGGTCATAGGTTTTTATTTCAGGGTAGGGACTGTTTGCAAACATTCTCTGTGTCAGAGGAGCGATCCAGCCCCTTGTATCTTTGCCGAATGTTAGCCAAACACTGCTCTGTGTACAAACCACACAGGCTAACTTTTCACATAATGATCTGTGTGTGCGTTGTGGTCATGCTAACTGGAGCATTTTATGAAAAAGCATTTTTCACTCTTCTAGCTGAATGGTGATTGAGGCAATGCATGTCGCTCGCTTATGTAGAAATGTGTTCTTAACTGCAAATATTGTCATGTGCTCTACATGGAAAGAAAAAGTAACAAAGGGATTCAGTTATCGCAGTGTTAAAAGGCCG
>NC_092864.1:19324928-19342057 GCF_032062135.1 Pyxicephalus adspersus | reverse complement strand
TGCGCTGTACATTAAATAGGGATTGCAAATGACAGACTAATACAGACAGTGATACAGGAGGAGAGGACCCTGCCCCGAAGAGCTTACAAGCAATAAAAATGGAATCTAATTGCTGTGCTGTAGGAGACCATAGAGACACATTGATTATTTTTTATTTCCAAATATCTAGATTTATTTTTTCCTGTACAGAACAAAGGCATGCATTAATAAATAAATGCTGATATATAGGATCCAAATACAAATTCAGATGTCTCCCTGTTTAAAAAAAAGCATAAGCAATGTGCTGAAAGATAAGCCCTGGTTCCTCTTCTTTCTTCCCCCTCATCATCTTGCTAATGGATGTATTAATTATGCTTCTCTGTGCAATGCAGGCAGATGGAGGGGCCATCCAGGTGCTGTACATAGTTTCCTGAAACTGTCAAGCTGTGGTAACTCCTCCATATGATGCTGAGCAGCCATGATTAAATGAAAATACAACAAATAAAAGAAGCAGACAAGGGACAGTCAGGCGGGGGAATAAAAGGCTTGATGATGGATTCTGTTTGCTTTGGGACTCCAAATCAAGTGGACCAAAGGTAAAATGAAAAGAAAAAAATTGGGAGGGCGGAAGTATTAGGCAGAGTAGAATGGTCATATGCAAATTTTGCAGATGTCAAAAGGAATTATTCCGTGATGAACATCACAAGGCCCCTGTGCTGAACTGATCTGGGGCCCATGTTGGCTGAGGAGGGTCTTGGCCCTTTGCACCTCCCTAGATCTACTCCTGTAATTTATTCACTTTTCATTTAATGAGTATGTCAAGCTGTTCAAATTTAGCCATATCAAAATGTACGTCTGTACCTCCCTTATTCTCATGAAGCAAGAATTTGCTTTTATTCATCAATGTGACACCACCATCAGGCTTTTTGAGTGGTAGGTGCTGCTTCAACAAGTATCCTGGATGTGCAGTTTCTAATCATGTAGGCATGACCCCGGAACTACATTTCCCAAGAGCTTTTTCTCTACACCAAGTGTGTGGGCTGGCTTTTGGTAGCCAAGGCAGTAGCATTGTTTGTTTTATAAAAGGAATCATTGTATACATATAGGGGGGTATACAATACAGAGGGATGGGGAATAGAGTTCCATAGTCCATCAGCCAGGGCTGACAACACAATTGAGATTTCAGTTCAGCTAAGGCACTGTGTTGTCATCCAAAGCAGGGAATTAGGAACTCTAATTTGTGGCAGATCACCTGGTGTTTTCCTTCATTGCAGCCTTCTTGTATATTTTTATTAGAGCACAATAAAAGACAAAACTGTATTTAATAATTCATCTATAGTCATTGTCTGCACAATACTTATTGTCTGCAGGTACAAAAGAATTATGCTAGCAAATCAATATGACTCAGGTGGAGGTGAGGAGGAGACAGGTTTGGAATGCTGGAATCTATTGATATGCTTTGGTTGTCAATATTTGAATCCCCTATGTAAAATATTTTTCTCATTTCAAATCTCAATGAGGAAGCAATCTTTAAGTGATTTGAGGCTAACTAAATACTGTTGGAAATAGAAGTCTGTATGAGTTTTTGGGATGTTGACAAGAAGCAACACCACTGGTATATATGTGGATCTGATGGTTATCCAAATCTTGTAAACAATTCTTTACATAAGCATACAAATATTTATGTACCATTACTTTGTAAATCAGTGCTCCCCCAAGAGCCTGTGGAATCTTGGTACTGGCAAGACTTTGCTTCCTCATGTCAGAGCCTCAAATCAACAAATCTCCAAAATCCAAGTATCCTAAGACAGTAGTCTGAGAGAGCAGTGCCTTGGATCTCACAATGTAGATATACAGCTATGAGGCTCTGGGCACAGGAGTCCTGGACACCCTCATATACTAGGAAGTGCACTGCTATAGTTCAGGAGGAATTTTCCAGGAAACTGTTTAGACACACTTGCTTTTTCTAGATATTCCCTTTAAGAGCAATTCTTAACTTTTTTCATTCAGGTCCATTTCAAGTTAATTTATGTTTAGACTTAACCTTTACACAGCACTAATGGCCACAGGGATATGAAGAAGGTTGTAACCCATGGAAGTGTGTTGGATTTCAGCCTATTATATAGTTTCCATAGGTTGATAGACCATGCACATCATTGTTGCTCTGTATTGCTCTGTTCTCTTTTTAGACAGAAGCAGAGTTCAGTTTTCATGATTCGGAATGCAGACATTTGTAAGGAAATGATGTACATTGAAATAAGTGACATTGGACAATAGACGCAGCTGTTGCCCTCATCATCCTTGAGGAAAATGATAGCAGATGAGTTACAGACTCGGGGTGTTCAATTATTTATTCGGCCAACTTTAAGGGAACTGTTGCTCAAAAATTAATGAAGCTTATCTTTACAGTTTAGTACACAAGACAGGACTGTGAACAAGCTAGGCCTTCACTTGAATCTACATACAAGGTGTTGTGTCAGATGACTTTGCTGAATAGTTCGAGAACATGCGAAAATTATGATTTTTTTTGTATGCGTATTAGGTGTTTGTACGAGTCTTTAGAAACCCATTACTTGGAGAGAAACTACGTTTTTGTCTGCAGTTACGTATTGGTAGTTTGTACACCCAATGCTAGCTATACATTCTCTGAATCTTTACTACTATAAAAGCTTTCACACAATGGTGTAAAACCACATGGCTGGAAGAACAGTGAATTGTGACAAATCACATTGTAGGTTACAAAATGAAGAGCAGATCTGCAAACAACAACCTTTCACCCAAAAGCAGCATGTCATTTTTAGGAGCCGCACCACAATCTGGCACAACTTCGTGCAGTTACATACTGGCAAAAAATGGTTGCCAATCCTAAATGGGATTAGTTGGAACCATGGTTGAGCCCATTGTAGAACACTGTGGCTCATCGCAGGTCTGAAATGGTCCTAAGAGTGCCTTCATCCAGCTATACCCATGCAGAAGCCCACCCTCCGTCATTGAATGATTTTAGTACATACTAGAATGTGACATTAAAGGAGGCATGGTGAAAACTTCTATCTACAACAACTTTTTAACTGTACAAACACTAGCGAGAAAGAATAGATAGGATCATGTATCCTATAAAGAGTCTTCTAACACCTCCCATCATCAACTGACCTGACTGCGGAATTCACCTATGCATGTAGCTATTTCCAGTGGAGAACAGTGGTTGCTTTTTTTGTGATTGTATTACACAGTTTTTGTTACCACTAGGAGATAGATTAGGTGAAAAACATATTGTTCCCTAGACTTGGATTGTGAAGGGAATCACAACTGTGTAATACTGGAAAGCAGGATGCAAAGACTGAGCATATGAACATACACAAGATGGCATGTATCGAAATGAAAACTATTCATAGAAACATTTCATAGAAGTCACTAAGTGTTCAACTGCTATTTTGCAGAAACATTGATCTATAGCAAATAATGCAGCACTGATTCTATCTCATAATTTTAGATGTGTGTGTTCCGCTAAGTCTATGTCTCTTTTATGGTCCCTAAGGGGGGTCAAACCCCCCTGGTATTTAACTAGCCCTAAAAGTCAAAAAGAATCAGTGCCAGTGGCTTTATGATGATATTTTCTTTACAGTATAATTTCTTTGGATTTTTTGCACAGGGTTAATTTTGTTAATAGTTCAGATGAAGGCACATCTGAAGCACCAGAGGAGGTAGCATTTGCAGTATCTGCGGAATCTCCTATTGTTGCTATTAGACTAAAGTAAATGCTCTGCTTCGGATGGAAATTTTACCACGGTCAATATTTACCCTGCACTAGCATGACTTTAACAGGCTGCTTTGCATGTTGCTTGAAGAAACATGTTTGCATTTTTTAAGTTTGTTTCCTGGAGCTTTTATTCTTTACTTCAAGAATTACAAATTTGACAACCCTTACTGTGGAACCCAAGCATAAGTGAGGACCAAATTTTTTATTGATACAGTTAGCACTGTACTCTGCTTTTCTGACACTTAGATTTGTTGCTGATTTAAAGCGGAACTAAACCCAGTAACATTTGCCATCTGTGTGGTGATCAGGCAGGTAAAAATAGGTACTGCCTATCCCTTTCTGCAATAAACACCAGCCTGATCTCCAATTTTAAAAATGGGACATAAATTCTTCTTTATGCTGCTTATGAAAAAAGATTTCAGTCTCTTCCTTGAAAAGATAGATTATTTAATATGGATAGATGGAATGCTTGTAAAGAATGATTGGTGGTAGCTGAATTACCTATATGTTGGAATAATTTATACCCTTTTTTTGCTAATTGCTGAACATCTCATTTTTAAGGTGGAAAATCCTCCAAATCTATGTGTATTAATGGCAGTAATTCTCCACCATTCAGAAAATGTCAGATTCACTGCTTTATATATATAGACCCCATAGTGTATGTCTAGCATTACTCTATAGCAATGTTTCTCAACCAGGGTTCCACTGAAGCCTATATTTCCTCCAGAGATTGTTAGGGGTTCCTTGAGCAAGAAGCGATTTGTGCCCCTCAGTTTGGTTTGTGACACCTTTTTTTGCCCCTATTTTGTGGACCATAAAACATGATTGGTTAAACCAGCATTTCTCATCCAGGGGTCCTCCAGAAGTTGCTGGTGTTTTCTTGCAATGTGCAGTTTAACTCCTTCCAATGATCCTTTTCATTACCCTGTAATTATCACATTCTTCTTACTAATCACCACACTAATGTACTGTGAGCTGTGGATATAATAATTATACATGGCATTCAATGAAGTTCTGATCTGAAAGTTATTCCAAAGCTTCCCCCATGTTGCAAAAGATCAAGAAAGGCTGCCCTATGGTATCTACCAAACTCTGAAATATAATTTCAGATATGCCAGGTGTTAACGATATGTTGAAATTTTTGCTTTAGAACAAGGTATACACTCTGGGCCCAACCCCAAGGACAACATGAATCTTTTGAGGCATGAAAAATGAATAATCTTAGTCACTGCTGTACAAAGTGTTGTGCATGAACTTTCTAGGCAAACAGCAGATGTCATCCATTTCCGTGTCTGTACCTGCTGATATTATTGATTCAGCAAAGAGAATCTGGTTGCATGTGAAAGCCCAAAGCAATCCTAATAGTTACCATTTAAACACTTTTCTGTATTGTAATTGTACAATAACTTCATCAGAAATGGTCGCTATTCTCCACGCTTCATCATGTTCACAGACACTTTATTTTGATTTGATTGTCTGTAGGAGCATTCGAGGTGTAAGCTAGGGTGGTGATACCAGGGCAGTCTGAGGACATTGGTTAAATATTTATAGAAAAGCTCCTGCCAACAGCTTCCACCTTACTTACAGGTATTGTGTGAACAACATCAGGTAAATGAGCTGCCAGCCTCAAAAAAGAGACCTTGTATAATAGTGATACACATTTGTTATTATGAGTACAATTTATTTGATACATCACAAATTCTAAGCAAGTATTGTCATTGCTTGTTCCTTCTAATTGTACCTTTTTAACATCCGTAGCCTGAAATTGAGTCCTTGTCCATTGTTCACAGTGGCAATGAGGTTGTGTGTGGTTACCCCTTCCTTATGCCAGTAAAGCACAACCTCAATGGAGGTGCTACTTATAGCTTCAAACCATGGTGGCTACAAAAGGAATGAATGGGGGCAGCAGTTAGTGGTTCAAATCTTCAGATGCTGGGTATTTAGGAACCATCTCTCTCCGGTGCGGGCGATTTAGTGGCAACCATTGGGTGTCGTGCGGGATCCCGAAGCAGGTCTGAACCAAGCCTTAGGGTGGTACAAAGGGAGGGGCTAATAGCATGATATATTTTATTTTATATATATTAGTGTAAAATCACAAAATACATCAAATATCAAGACTAAAAGCCAGATGCATGGTGCTTAGATGAGCTGAATATTTGTATACTGCACTGCTACTTTTCAGGAGGAAATAAAGGAAAAAAGGGTCATTTTTTTGGAATATAGTCCAGTGACATCAACATTTTACATATTCCCTAGGATGGCAAATCTTCACTTTCTAATTTAGGTTCAATTGAGTAGGACATTGATATTTGCACTGAAAAATATCAGTACCCCAGCAATGGTAAAATCCACTTCCTGGTTTTACCACGCTTTGAATATGAAATTTGGAATAAGATGCAAGACGGAAATTCTTCCTTCACAGAGTTCAGTAGCTGCGTGCTCTTTACAGGTCAGGGATCTCACTCGGTATAGAAACTCACATTCTTATCTTTAAAGTTGGTTGCTAAAAAGTGCCAGTTCCCATTTTTTTTATTTTCACAGGTTCCCTTTAGAGCACATATCAGGTAAACATGAAAAAAAAAATACACCTGTGTGCTGTTTAGCTTAGGGTTGGCGGCTTCCGACGGGACATGAATGCAAACCTGTTAGACCGGTGACACATTTCTGAACCTTTCCTAGAGAAACAAACTTTTAATACCTCTTAGGTAGTTAAGACAATTATGTAGCAATGTGTCAAATTCCTGGCCTGCTGTATGCAGTCAGAACCATGAAATGTGTCTGTTAATACTCCAAACATATATTTAAGATTTCAAAATATTCAGCTAAAGATTCTGTTTTTCAGCTACAGATAATAAGTTAAGATGATGGATTAACTTTAGCCCATGGCTAAATGGTATTGAAAAAATGTATATTTTTAAGGTTTGTGTGAGTTATATGTTTAACGGTTCACTGTGGAGTAAATATCACAAATGAACTTTCATAATTACTGTATATATCTGAAGATAAACCAATCAAAATATAAACCGAGGTATCAACTTTTACCTGAAAAAAATGAAAAACTATATTGATTCAAGTATAAATCTACGGCACAAAACTCAGCTATCACTACTAACAATGAAAACTAATTTAAAAAATGCTAATAAATTTAAGATGAATAAATGGATCCATGATTCGAAATTTTGAAAACAAGGGAAGAAAAAATGGATTAGCTTTGTTTATTCCTCTTTCCCCATCTTTTTACAGGTTAAACTATGTTGTGCTTTTGAATTTGTTATGATGGGTCACTTTCTCTTAAAAAATAGTGTTTGCTTGTTGGCCACCAGTAGATGGTGCTGCATCCTCATGTAAAGTGTGTAACAAACCCTATATCGGGCCTTCAAACTCTGGCCTTTAGGCCAGATACATTCTAGCCGTTAGTTTGTTCCGGCCTAACGCCCCCTGGCCAATCCTGCCTAAACCTGGCCGGCAACTCGCGGCTCCGGAGCCATGGGTCGCCAGCTGCATCGACCAGGGGGCGTTAGGCTGGAGCCGCCGGAGCCGCATGCGGCTCTTGAGCCTCCTCTTGCTGTGGCTCCCCTATATACCGCAGCCGGCGTCACCACTTCTCCCGGCGGGGTAAATTGGGAATGCCCCCTGAAGGGAAATCTATCTCCTCTGCAATGCATACGGAAAAGAGGGATTTCCCTTCAGGGGGCATTCCTGGTGGGGGGGAAGCCATTAGGGCGGGACTCGAGAGAGAGAGTCCGACCAAGTATGCTCCCGCTCACCCCTGAAATGGCCTAGTGGCCACAAAAGTTTGCCTGCCTCTGCTCTGTAATAATAAACTTCACAGCAAGAGTTTGTTGCACAGTTTACATAAAGACACAGTGCCATCTACTGGTGTGACCTTGAATTAAACCAAGATTTTTTTCCTGCCATTTTCAAGCCAGAAAATCTCAGTTTATACTCAAGTATGCCTTGTATAACAGTAATTACCATTTTATGAAATTAAGTTATACAAAAAAAGTTTTCTAACAAAGTCACATAAAAAAATGTAAACGGTCAGTACCCCAGATATAATGTTCTAAGTATAGATAAATCCTGGTGGGCTCAGTTAGTCTCTGGTTTCTTATATCAATACTCCCAACATCTCACCTGCATAATCCCAGCAGAAAAAGTGGAAATCCTTTATAATGGCCATAGCAGATCTCTACAACCAAGTCCCTGAGAGGTATAGATAGAAAATTCATCAGCCAGAAATCCCAAAACATTGCACATACACGTAAATTATTCTACCCTTATATTTGAGTATATTGGATAGAAAGTGATTGACGTTCTGATTGGATTAGATGTACATGATTTTTCAAACACATACCACAACTTGTGTACTTTTTTTTGATATTTACCAACCTATCCAGTCTTTCAGAAGTGATAATCTGCCCTTTTGTACTAACTAACGCTTTCACTTGATTGAGCAAAACTACAAATCATTTAGTAAGCACAGCAACTCTGATTTATGTATTCTAGATGGGGAATTCACCCGATTGCCAGGGGTCTGGCTTTATTTCAGCCCTATATAAAATCCTTTTATCAGAAGGATGAAGGGAAGTTTACATTTTTTCTAAACTGTTATTTTTGCAAAACAAACCCTGCAGCTCCATTCTGTTACTGTAACATATATCAAGAATGTGTTTTGTTTATGTTTCCTGATACTTTAATGACCTGGACTGCTTTAAGCCTTTATGATTTGGGAGGATTTTGTCTGCTTTGCACTGAGCTGATTTAACCTCAAAATTGTGTGTGTGTGTGTAATAAATATGTGTATATACACCCCAGTCATTTTTTAAGCCAGGTGAGAAGAAATTGTAGGCAGGTGGCAGCCCCTGTATTGTGGCGCAACTCCTCAGTAACCACCCAAAAACAGCCAGGTGGTTACTAAAAAGTGCCGGGTGGTGCACCCAGCTAAACCTGGCTGGGGAGAACACTGTATATATTTGGAGAGAGAAAATATAACATTTTATTTGATCATAAGCGATCATACTAACTTGAAATGGCATACAAGCCCAAAAAAATGTAAGCTACTTTTAACCATAGAGAACCATGGTTATAGGAAAGTATTACCGAACAACCCCTTCCCTTCCCTAATTCACTCGATTTGCAGCTTAAATGGGGTTGTATCGTTTCAATTTTGTATTAATCACCAACAAAGCACCCCTGCACCATCACACTTCCTCCATGCTTCACAGTGGGAACTACACATGTAGAAACCATCAGCTCTCCTTTTCATGCGTCTCACAAAGATAATGGAGGGTGGAACCAACAAATCTCAAATTTGGACTCATCAGACCAAAGTACAGATTTCCACTCTGTGATATGGACGTAAAAGCTTTTCTGTAAAGCCAACGGGGACAAGGAATGAAAGTTGGAGCATAAAGGTACTGGATATTTTACAATTATCAACCAATCCAGCTTCCAGGATTCAATCACCCAGACCCGGTTGCAGAATCTGTACGGCCATTATTGGTAGCTGTAAGGATCTGGCAGCTGAAAATACTGTATAATTATAGGCAAGTGTTGTGAAGGTTATGGGTGTTGATAATTTCCCCGAAGGCTAGAGTTGCTGAATAAACCATAGAATACATTATTGTTATTTACATAAAGGTTAATAATATGCTGCAGGAAATGGAAACCAGCACACCACCACAGTTCTTTTACCAAATGTATTTACTTTGGCTTTTGCAAAGGGCAATGCAGGATCTTAAGGCAGAACTCCTAACAAAGAAGTTTTTTAACAATGTTTAAACTAGAACCTCGTTGAGGA
The DNA here is from genome assembly GCF_032062135.1 of Pyxicephalus adspersus. NCBI lineage: Eukaryota > Metazoa > Chordata > Amphibia > Anura > Pyxicephalidae > Pyxicephalus > Pyxicephalus adspersus. The sequence continues at coordinate 19,332,521 of NC_092864.1, read as the reverse complement.
CAGCTAGACAGGAAATGTGAAACTAACCCAGTGGGTACGCAGATGGTTTATAAAGCCCATTAAAAATAAATTTAAAAAGTTACTTTTTCTGCAATTCTCACTCACAATACTTTTTTCAACCACTAGATGTCCTCAGTCTTCCAAGTTGAAAGACGCCCAACATGTTTCAGTTCACTTTCTCTAGGCCCAGGCTGTCCTGGACCCACCCCCTGCCTTTGACTGGACAGTAAAGAAAAAGCAGCACAGTGCATGAGTTTACCTTTTCTCATTTAGCTTTCTCCTTGCATCTACATGTTTTTGTGAGGACATGATTGGTTACTTGTGATGCTCTTTTCCATGATAATACCAGGTAAAATTCAGGTAAATACACTGACTGGTTTAAAAAATAAAAACATTACCATTTATTATTAATAGCATGCTGTGTGAAGACTTGGCACACCAATTCTATCCTATTCAGTGCCAGATTACAACCTGCAGGGTAAAAGTTGCACCATGCTTTACTCCCATAGTGCTTTGCCCCACCCCCTATTTGGTGCTATGTTGTCTGAACCCCTGGCTTCTAGTTGGATCATAAAATGACAGTCTGACAGTGAGGAAGGAAGGGGAAGGTAAATGCACAAAACCCAACAAGGCGTGTTTATTGGTCATTTCTTTGCTACCAGTCTATCTATGCTTTACATCATGCATCCTGTTTTCTATTGTTACTGAGAAACCGAACAATCAAATCCAGTTAGGTAAACAGAATAATGATCTTTTTCTTTTGCTGCCTCTAAAAGGCTTACAAAAAGCAAATATGACACAGATTGAGCACATCCCCTGCAATTATTTGCATTTCGGATGTATTTAAAGTACAAAGTTTTTAACAAGTACCAAATCTAGGTATTATGTGATGTACAAACCTCATAAAATAAAACTTCCATTACCGTACTTGGCTGAGCTGCATCCTCCTTCATCCACACATTCCTCTCCCAGACGCCGCAGTGCCAATCTAGAAAGTAGTGAGCAGGAGTTGTGGGCAGGTGATGATTGACAGGGTACAGGATTGTGGTTCAGCTGCAATAATGATGGTAGGTATGTCCCCTACAGCATAGGTAGGCCTGGGCTACATAAGAGAGGCAAAACTGCTAGCATTCAGGAGCAGTGCAGAATTGTTGCCAACCCATCATAGGAAACCAAGTCATTTGGACTTTACTGGTGGGATCAACAGGTATTCATGGGACATTGTCAGAGAACTAGGAGTAACTGATGCTGATACATTTATATTTAAATGCTTTAAAAAATACAGTACACTTCCCAGAAGTTTCCTTAAGCTGGTTGGAAAGAAATTGTACGTGGGTGGCGGCTGCTGTGCCCCAACTTTTCATCACCTTTTTAACCATGCAAAAACTGCTGGGTGGTTACCGGAAAGTGCCAGGTGTTGCTTCCAGCTAAATGGTGCTAGGGAGAACCTAAAATATTTATTTTTTTTTTTTTTACTATGGTGACTTTTTTTCTTCAATAGTCTTGCAGATTTAAATGGGTTCATGTAGTTTCAAATGTTGTTTTGAATATTTTGAAAACCTGGTAAACCCATCAATTAAGTTCCTTGTCTAGGCTCGTCCTGCTGTACAGTGACTGTGCTCTGTCACTTTCTCCCAATTGTACCCCTGCCTTGTAACACACTCCTAAACAGGAGAATACAAAAGGCTTTGCCAATACACACTACACATGCCAATTCTACATTTGGAAATCCATGCTGAATAAATGATAAGCAGCAGTTTTTGGAGTGCATGCATGTAGACAGGAAGTGTCTACAGAAGGGTTGCTTAAAATCACACTTATTAAACTTGTTGGGTCGGGGATATCCCCTTGCCAGCTGTCTATTCTCTTAAGATCATTATCAATGTCTAATGGTTGCGCTGCACAGAAACTGGTCAGATTCAAACTGTCCTTTGATATACATCAAATCATCATCCCCTAAGGTGAGCAAAATCTTGGTGTACAGCAGTCCCTAGAGGTCGTTTATTAATCCGTCCTGGTGGATCAATGAATAACTGATCAGGAATAACCACTGTGCATTTAATGGGGGAGAGGACAGTTGGGTGCTGCTTGCTCAATGGAACAGAACGGCTCTGTGTGTATTATTATTATTTAATTTATAATAATTATTTATTTATAAAAATAATAAACAGGATTTAAATAGTGTCAACATATTAGGCAGTACTGTACATTAAATAGGGGTTGCAAATGACAGACCCATGCAGGCAGAGAAACAGGAGGAAGAGAGCCCCGAAGAGCTTACAATCTAGGCGGGCGTGGGGACTGTGTTTCTGGGTGTATTTCCGGCAACAAAATTTCAATTTGTGTAACTCCTAATTTAAATAAAAAATGTTAAATGTAAGGCAAATTTAAAGGACATGTTAATGTTACTGTCACTCCAGAGACCTACCCAGCAAGGCAAGCTCTACTGTTAACTACACTACTTCCAATATGGGACTATAGACTACACAAATTCACAACCATAGAAAAACATTTTTATTATGGTATTATAGTGAATTATTTAAAAAAAAAAAAAAAGTATGTATATGCTGTTTTAATACATCCGACTGCATTTTATTTTGTTATGTGTTATATGTAGTAGGACATTGTGTGTGTAACACAGACTAATAATATTAACCAACAACATACAGTAGGTTGTATTGCTCCCTATCCTGTTTGGATGACTCCTCCCCAGGTGTGAGATTATCACTGTCTGTATGTAATCCTCTCCTGTCCTGAGTGCCTCCCTGACTTTACCTTTGCTCCCCTGGCCAGGCTTTGCACAGATGAATAACTCCACGGCTGATCAGTTCTCCACAATGGAGCCCAACGTGTCCCCTACAATCCTGAACCTCACCACAGGTCAGACTACATCGGACAGAATGGTGGATATATTTAGTATGGACAGTGAGACTGCTGCTCAGCTTCGGACAGCTTCCAATAACACCATCGATGGGGATCAATTATTTCTAACCACAGCGGCCGCACAGGGGATCTCTGGGGTATTTGTGTGGACGGCACTGCTGCTAACCTGTCACCAGGTAAATCATTCCAATGATACTTCTAGCTCTATATATATATATATATATATATATATATATATATATGCATATATACAATGAAATATGTTGTAATACCGTTGAAAGTGTTTTGTTATATCTGTTCTTTAAGTGTAAAAAACAAACACCTGCTGGCCAAAACATTTTTACAGTCCTCAGTGTTTGTACACTTACTTTACCTTACTAGAGCTCCCCAGTTCTTCCATATGTCCTGTATGTAGACAGGTAAGGTGTTCTGTAAACCTTTCCTAGGGTAGTAAAGCTGCATCTCCATACAGTAAAAAAGATAACTAATGTCGCAATAGGACAGGTAGTGTGTTGCTGCCAGGATCATCGGTTACAAATACAGGAAAAAAAACTTAAAAAAAAAGGAAACCAATGCAGTCTCGACATTTGAGGACTGAAGCTGAAATGTATTACATTTATCCTCTGTGGTGCATTGAGTTTCAGATGCATATAGTAGGTATGGGGGGACAACCTACCTGCTAAGTACCTCTATTTTGTAATCCAGGTAAAACACCCCATTGTGTGTCAGTTATATGAGAACTTTGTATTCTCACACACTTTTGTTGAAACTAGAAAACCTAATGTTAAAAAGTCAGCCTGCCATCATATTGAAATTTAAATCCTTGAAATTTAAATCTCATTGGTGGTACATTGGTAGACATAGAGAGGAAGTTGCACACTTTAGGATTGGGGAAGAACCTCTGACCCTGTGAGGTTATCTCTATATTCTAAGGGGATTATGGGGAACCAAGGTCAGCTATTTTCAACCAGGGTTCCTCGAGCTGTGGCTTACCCCCCATTTGATGATGCCTGAATAGTTCTGGGATCAACACCTCTTGACAGACCCAAATAAATGTTTCTAATTGTGGTTTTTATGTGTCTATAAAGGTGTTCCTATAGCCACTACTGTATGAGGAGAATTGTTTGACAATTCTTTCCCATTGACCTCACAAAAATTGGTTTGNATAGAAGTTCCCTGGGACCTAAAAATGATTTCAAGGATTCCTCAGGGGTAAAGTTGAGAAATGCTGATTTCAAATAAGGTATTCTAAGTTCTTCTAATTTTACTACATACAATATGCCATGTTTGCTGTCCCCTCATTACATAGAACATATGACTTCTGGCCTATATAGTCCCAAACACAAAACATTCTGACATATGTCAAATCATGGGCAACTATGAAATATAATTATTAACCTAAGTAAATGAAGTTCCTGAATAAAAGTGGGTATACACTAATTGATGGGTGCATAACTTGGTAAACTATTGAACTGGCATGCACCCATTGATGTGCCTGATAAAACCCCTCAAACTCTGCCCCCTCACTCCCAACAGGCTTCCATAAATCAGCATGGGTGTTCCCTAAAAACTAGCAGCCAATGGGACTGCTTTCTGCTGTGTACGAATACAGGAAGAACAGCGTTATAGTTAACGGTGGGAAGCGCTCCAATTGGGTGCCAGTTGTTCAGGGGTGCTCCCTGCTGATTTACATTAGCCTGTTGAGGCGGGGGTTTTGCTCACTCAATTGGGAATTCCTGATCAATGTTCAATATAGTTACATAAGTCCATCAAGTTCAACCACTAAGGAAATAAACATATCCCAGATAAAAACCCAATAGACATAATTGATTCAAAGGAAGGCAAATAAAAAATCCCTGGTAGAATTTGTTCTAACAGGGGGAAAAAAATTCCTTCCGGATCCTGTGAGCCAATCGGATGTTCCCTGTATTACCAGTCTCTGTTGTCTTTCCTTTAAAGCTTTAATATCCAGGTTATATTCTGTGCTTCTAGAAATCATCCAGCTTTTTACTAAAGCAATCTATAGAACTTGCTAAAATTACTTCAATATATTGATTAAACCTCTATAGGGAATGTCTTCATATCAATAGATGTCCATTTGATTCAATGTTTAGTCAAATCCAAGGTCCATTGAAAACATTTAATAACACAGAGTTTCTTGACCTTGTTAATATGGGGAAACCCTTAAAAATATTTCTTAAGGGTTTCTAATCACTATATCCACAGCTCACAATATATTAGTGTGGTGATCAGTGGGAAGATTGTCACCGCTACAGCCAAAAAATTATTGGTGTCAAACTTACCTGGAAGGCACAAATTGCCCGAGGAAGCCTGGTTGATAAACACAGTCATAGGGTATGGGCCGCTCAATCATTGTGCCTGATTTATTAAAGCTCTCCCAAGACTCGAGAGTTTCATCAGTGAACCTGAGTGATCCAGCAAACCTGGAATGAACCTGGTCCAGGATTAAAAACATTTTGGCAAATGATTTATGAAATCCAATCTATGTTTGCTGGATCACCCAGGTTCACTGATGAACGTGTATCCTCTCCAGCCTTGGAGAGCTTTAATAAATCAGGCCCATTACATTACGGTACCACCATGTGACCATTGTTTAAACGCTTTTTTTAAATGTTGACACCGTAGTCTGTATTAATGGGAATTATTCTTGGGAATTATTCAAAACTGTTCACAATATAGCTTATCAAGGTAATCTTCCTTTTCTTTACTTATTTACTATTTTTATCTGGTCCGATTTTCTTTCCATGAGGCTGCTGTTCTGTCGGTGTGGGAAAAATAAAGTATATGAGATAATGGTAGATTGCAGCACGAGGTATTGAGTCATAGCTGCCTGGTTGTTAAATTTCAATCCTGCTGAGTTGCTTGTGATCTTCTCTAATTGTGTGACCATGTAATCAGCAGCAGTACATGTGTAATCGGGCAGAATCACTCGGATCACATGCCTTTTATTGCCCGTCACTGTTTTCTGAAGAGTGTTGTCATACCTACAGTGATATCTCCATCTGTCACTGGCTCATAGTATGTTTGATCAGGGAAGTGACCCTTGCCCAGGGTGTCCCTTCCTGTGTGCTCACCTATCGATTGCCCATTGTCTAGGTACAATTACCAATTTCCCCTAATACACAAATGTTCTTTCATGGAGTTGGATGAGCTAAGTGACTAATGAATTACTTTTAAAGTACGGTAAAATAATAGTAGTACTGTAAAAGTATATCTAAACCCAAAAACAAAAGTATAATAATATGCAGCTTGCCAGTACTTTGATGTACATCATTCATTTTCTTATTTCATGCTAAATACATTTTCTGCAAGTACGGAAATTTACCTGTTGATCTTATGTTATAAAGAGGAAAGTGTTTTCTGGTTCTGTCCTACTTCTCCATAGATACCATGCAGTAAGCGTGTGTTGTTCCTTGTAGCGTTTTTTGTTCCCCTGACCCTGAAACCGTATGTTACTGCAATTTATTACAGCCTAGCTCACTTTAGCTATAGGTACCCAAAAAAATACATCTGCTCAACCTAGATTTTTTTTTAGCTGGGTGGGGAGAAGCTGTAAGCAGGTGGAAGTCCCTGTATTGTGACCCAACTCCAGCTGCTGGTGGCTGCTGAAAGGTGCTAAAATACACCCAAGACTGTCTACACCAGAGGTCAGCAAACTTTTTTGGCCACTAGGCCATTTCAGGGGTAGGCAGAAGCACGCTAGGCCGGACTCTCTCTCGAGTCCCACCCTATTGGCTCTGCCCCCCCACCAGGAACACCCCCTGAAGGGAAATCCCTCTCCTCCGTATGCATTGCGGAGGAGAGGGATTTCCCTTCAGGGGGTGTTCCTTGTGTTCCCTATTTACCCCGGTGGCAGAAGTGTTAACGCCGACCACAGTAAATAGGGAAGGGAGCGGCTCCAGAGCTCCGGTCGTTTGTTCCAGTTCCGCCGTGGGTTGCTGGCCAGGATTAGGCCAGATCCGCCAGGGGGCATTAGGCTGGAACAAACTACCCGCTAGGCCGTATCTGGCCTAAAGGCCGGAGTTTGCTGACCTCTGGTCTACACAAATGTTTTCCCCAGAGTTTAACCCGAGGCTTTAAAAGCCCATGTTTGAAATTCCTATGCATTCCAATAGGCTAATCTACACCAGGACGTTTCCTTGAGGCACGTTTTCAGCGTTCTAGATAACACCCCTTGCAATATTTTAAAAATTCAAACGTGGAGTTAACAAGGAAAAACGCGGGTAAATGCGTCCATTGATTTTATTGGGGCAGCATAGACATTTTCCAGCGTTTTTCAGCAGTTTTAAAAGCCTGCTTTAAAACGCTAGTAAATGTGCGTAAAAGTGCATATAAACATGGTAGGAATGTTTACTTGCATTTCTAAAACTGTCCATGTTGACCCAGCCTGACAAAATTTTTAATGCTTCATCACTATATCCAATATTTCTACTTGATAAATACTTTATAATACAATGTATTTTTCTTTTTCCAGATCTATCTTCACCTCAGAAATTACACTATCCCCAATGAGCAACGCTACATCATCCGGATCTTATTCATTGTGCCCATCTACTCCTTTGACTCCTGGCTGAGCCTCTTACTAATTGGCAATGACCAGTACTACGTGTACTTTGACTCAGTCAGGGATTGCTATGAAGGTGAGTAAATTTAATTTGCTATTTTTATTTCCAGTATTAAGCAGGAGGC
>NC_092864.1:19314964-19322262 GCF_032062135.1 Pyxicephalus adspersus | reverse complement strand
GTGCGGTAAAAAAGTATTCCCAACCTTGTCAAGTTGTCATGGCTGTCTGTGACACAATCAGGAAAATCTTTTAAGTGTGAAAGGCACTTTTTTTTTTAAGTAGTGTGAGCTTATTGTTTTCCCCTAATTTCTAGTGCTGCTGGAATTACATTTAAGGGGAAATTTCACCCAGCTGGCTCTGAAGTCCTAATCATCACCTTACCCATTCCAAGCTATAAAACATTTTTGCTGGAGTTTATAGTACAGTAGAATAATAGATGGACTTGTTTAATAGCTATGGAAATGTTCATACCTCTATCATTTTTTTATTGGTTGCCTGTGTGTGTTACTCCTTTCTAAAAATGACGGTCTGATGCATGTTTAGGTGGTGCTTGCCTGGTGCTGATTCATGCAATAATTGAATCTAAAGCTGGACCACCTAGGCCTCCAGGTAGTGCTTTTAGGACTTGCATCTCTTCTCTGACTCTGCAATGGTAAACCAACAATGGACAATCCAACTTTAGATCATACGTATAACTGGGATCATTAGCACTGTTTAATGTGACAATGTACATTTGTTAGCATATAATTCCTCATAGAAGCAGCTGAGCTTTTCTGAATGTTAAAGCTTAGTTTTGCTTTAGCCTTTACTACTGTGTACTTTCTTTGATATTGTCTATAATTTGTTTCTTATGAGTTAACATTTCTATTCCTTTGCAGTGTTCAGAGTGGCTACCTATACATCACAATCATCTACAATATATCAGTCAGTTTGGCTCTCTACGCTTTATTACTCTTCTATTTTGCAACCAAAGAGTTGCTCAACCCTTTTGAACCTGTGTTGAAGTTCCTTACCATAAAAGCAGTTATCTTTTTATCATTTTGGCAAGGTGAGTGCTATTGTTAGGTGTTCGCTATGACATCTCATATCCATGTATAGTGTTTTTTTTTTTTTCTACTGTCATTTAAAAGATGGGAAAACCCTTGACTGGTGACTTAAACATGACTTGTGATTATTGAAAATGAATGTATCAGCATGATTGAAATTTGGAAACTTTTTGGAGTTTAAAAGTTTCTTTCAGTATCTTCCCAAGATCCCTGGAAAATCTGAGTAGCCTCAAAACTCTTATTATGAAAAGTAAGGAAGGTTAGGTGTTGGCACATTCTCTGAGTCAACGGGTTGAAAGATGTGCCAGTGCTTACCTTTCTAATGCCGTAGCCTAGGGTTGTCAAAGTAGATCATCATGAATAAGATCCTATACAAAGGGCTTTTTACTCTGTCAATGGAACATGTGTCTTATTGAATGATCAGATGTATGATATCTAATACCACTTTTTTTCTGGTTATTTATTTTTTAGGAATGCTCCTGGCAATACTGGAGAGAGCAGGGGCCATTCCAGAAGTTCAGATTATTAAGGGTAACACAGTCGGAGCAGGAACAGTGGCTGCTGGCTATCAGAACTTCATCATTTGTATCGAGATGCTTTTTGCAGCCATTGCCCTGCGCTATGCCTTCACCTGCCAGGTCTACAGAGAGAAGAAGGAAAACTCAACAGGTACTCTGTTATAATATGAAGAGCCTGAAGCCGGCTTCATTGTAAATTATTAGGCTGCCCACAAATGTTAGTTATGTTTTGATAACTCATTGGAAACTCAGGTTGCAAAATGCTCTCCTCCTGTTTGTAGTTGTACCTACCTCCCATGGTCATTTTGAGGTCTCACTTTTGTGCAAGGGGTGAACATAGGGAGGTGTAGGATGGATGATGGCAGAATTAGAAGCCTGGGGTTAAATTAACCTGCCAGTGTTCTCTTAGCTTATGGGGAAACATAAAAAGAGGAACATTTTACTCAAAGTTAAATGAATAAATGATATCTATTGACTCATTTGAAGTATGCATTTGAATGATAGATTCATTACAAACCTGACATGAGAAAATGTGTAGGCTACCATTGCTGAATACTTCTATAACATGGTTCAAAACAAGGCAAGGGAAGTCATTAATGGTGAAAAGATCGACTGCAGAGAACCCACAGACAATACTGGTGACTATCATTTCTGGATTTTTGGGCATGGATTTAAGAATGTAGTTATCCTTTAAGTGGGATCTTTGTCAAAGTAAAACACTTGCCTGAGAATGGTCTACTGTCTTCTACACTCTATACTATATTCATGACCGGGACTTCATAGTGATTCTGAATATGTTCAGCTTTTTTTTTCCTAACGCTTGTCTGTTTGGGGGAAATACCTGGGAGTTATTCCATTCCTAAAATTTTTTTTTTTTTGTGACAAACTTAATATACATACGTACTCTAATTTAACCACATGTACCTTCATTTTACTTGCAAAAACCACATTGACTCAAGTATAAGCCTAGACCACAAAATTCAGCCATCACTGTTAAAATGTAAAACTGTAATCAATAGAAATGTCAGTAAAATTAATGTGTGTTTTTTTTATTACTTAAAGATAAAAAATAAAATCACATTGGCTCAGGCTGTAAAACTTTTCCCTCCATTTTACAGGTTATAGTATGTTTTACTTTTGAGTTGGTTATGATGTGTCACTTGCTCTTAAATAATCTTTTGTACATTTGTGTTGATCCCCCCTAGATGGCACAGTGTTCTCATGTAAAGTGTGTAAAAATAGGTCACTATGTCTCCCACAGCAAGCAATTTTGGTACATATGTTACATGGGGACACTGCTCCATCCTCTGGTGTGACCCAAATATATAAACCAAGATTCCTTTTTTTTTTTTTTTAATACTGTCATTCACATGTAAAAAGACTTGGTTATGATTGGGTAAATATGACAAGTATGTATATTTCATATCAAACACTAATCATCTTTTCCATTTCCAACAGCCAATGTGGCACCAATGCAGAGCATCTCAAGTGGTTTAAAGGAGACAATGAGCCCACATGACATTGTACAGGATGCAATCCATAACTTCTCCCCCACATACCAGCAGTACACCCAGCAATCAATGCAGGACTCTGAGCAGAAATCACAAGGACAGAACGGACATGTCGCAGCATCCAATGGGCATTCGGGCAAGAAAAGGAAGCAAAATGAGAAAATGATGTTAATAATTTCAGATGATGAGCTCTAAGACTTTCGAACCGCTGAATGTGAGCACTAGATAGAACTTTTCTTTCCCCAGTTACAGCAACTGGTTTGGTTTACTGACATTTCAAGCAAAAGGATCCTGTAAAGGACCTAGTGATGGCCAACAAGTCCAACACAGGATCATGATGGAACTATTGAACACCATAGAATGGCCTACTGGGATTTTGTCTGGGCCAATGCAACTTTATGGCAATACAAGTCTATAAACTCCTAAAACTCTTTGCAGCCAATTATTGGTACTCTTGCTGATGATGATGGCAAAGCCTGAAGAGCATGACCCTACTTGCCTATCTGAGCCTGTTCTTCTTATCCAGTGTCATGGCTCCTCCTTGACACATGACTGATGTTTGTATGACTGAGCACCATTAAGTGCCTGAAAAACATAGACATTATAAATGAGAGTTTGTGTTTCTTCACTCCTGCTGCCTACCTCCTTCTCACCTTGGCAGCTATGTATGCCATCCTAAATTGTGGCTGGGGTAAAACTTCAGTTGGTTTGTTGGGTATGATGGTAATTCAGAGGATTCAAAAGAACCTATTAAGAGTCACCATTGTATCAGTGCTGGTTACCTGGCTGGTATGATTTGACTTTTAAATCCAGTAGTTACATGTTCTCGACCTGGAAAGAACCAGACAGCCAGGGAACTTGCATATTTAAAAAGAAAGGTGGCAAGGGTAGTTACCCCTTTTTTGATGACCAGTTTATACCTGTACCCAATGCAGATATAAACAACTAATGAATGCAGTTGTATATTTATTAAATGTATTTTTAATTCTGCTACTGTAAATTCTTTAATATGTCTTAAAATCAGCTTCCTTACTTCTCCAGTATAGCAACACTCATCTGTGTAGTACTGTCATTTTAACACTAGAGGATAGCTGTGAAATGGCTTGTTGTGTGCTGCTACCCCTGTATTGTCCAATCAGTGGGATGGATGTGTCCCCTGGCCAAAAGGATCACTGGTCATGAAACATATTGAAGCTGTCACTGACTTCAATAATCACCAATCTGGATATAAATGATGTGTAAACCGGCCCTAAAGAACCCTTTTGGCCTGTGTTCCATTATAACACATGTTTTAATACACAAATATACATGTGTTATAATTTCAAATGATTTTAGTGGTGCTGCTTACATTTCTGAGAAAGTCACAGGTCCATTTTGTATTGCATTTTTGTGCATTAAGTTGTCCGTAAAGCCAATAGCAATTCATAAAAATGTATCTTAGCTTTTGATGCGTTATTCTTTTTTGCATGCCTACTTTACCCTGGCAGCCTCCAGTGTGCTCCTGTATACTGACACTACTCATGCATGAACATGAATAGTCTGCACGCCTACAGCACCTAGAATTGTCCCCTCTCCTTCTTGCTGGTAAAACCATTGGCTGCACCCAATACCCCCCAGACCCTTCTTGTATTCAGAGCTACAGCTACAGATGTCTTTAGCTACAAACATCTATAGCCATAACTATCTAGAGCTACAATATCTGACATTTTGGAGCAAAACACTACTATTTCAGTATGACTTAAACTGCTGCTAATCAGTTATACCTCTATTATTAAAAAACATTTAGGGCACCTATAAAGGCATCATTTTAATGGGCTTAAATGTGTATTAAAATGGACGCCTATAGGTGTTAAGGTGGAACTAAACCCAGTCAATACTCACCTGCCCCCATCCTGTCACAGATCTTCTCCTCTCTTTCCTTCCATATATTATTATTAATAATAATATTATTAAACATAATTTATATAGCGCCAACATATTATGCAGTGCTGTACATTAAATAGGGGTTGCAAATGACGGACGAAAACATACAGTGACACAGAAGAAGAGGACCCTGCCCCAAAGAGATTACAATCTAGACCGATCTTTAGCCAAGCCAGTATGATGTAATGCCCGTGCAGGCACGTGGGAATCCATTTAGTCCTGGCACCAGCAAGGAAAGCAGGAATTGCTGGGTATGCCTGGCATCAGATTTGGCAGCCGGGTGGCGATCAAGACAGGTAAGAACAGTTATTGCAGAAGGGACATTGCCTATCCCTTTCTACAATAATCACCTGACTGATCACCAACTTTCAAAGCTGGACTTTAGTTCCACTTTAAAGGACCTGTTTGTGGCTCAGTTGCGCCCATCAGTAGTCACTTAATGAATGTTGGGTATATTCAGACTAAACCTATTACATTTGTCTTTATTAATTACCTAAGCCAAATGTCTTTTTTGATGTTTATTGTATTTTGCAATGCAGATTGTTGTTTTTCTGTTTTCGTGTTTTTAAATAACTTTCTAATAATGCCAAAATTTTCTTAGTACATTTTGTGTAAATGATTGGTTTGTTTTCTCTTGTGCAAACGCAATGCAAATGTATGAAGTGAAATCATTTTATTGCTTACACCGAGACTGCTTGCAAGGTCAATTAAGCTGCAGAAGATTGCCATTAGCCATTGACGCAGACATTCTTCATGATGGCAGACGCAGAATAATAATGTGACTCATTTCAGCTCTTCTGGAATACAGAAAACAACGTATTACGGATGTTTTTTTCCAACACTGTAGAGTCGTAAAATTCTCAAGGGCAATTTAATTATATTAAAAAAAACATTAACTAATATTCGTACCTAAAATGGTGTTTAGAATTTTAGATAAAGGACTTTGGTGTCATTTTATTACCATGGTGAACTGTAGGCTTATAGGCTTAACCATGGTGCCAACCACTCCCTTTCAAGTAAATCGGAGCGGTTGGGAACTATTTTGTGTATGGGGCAGCAGTGGAACGTGGCATGAAGTTGCTTTTCGGAGTGTTCTGCTTTTGGAAGAACCATGATACGGCCACAACCACAATGTATTGCCTGAAGCATGGTTTGTTGCTCGGGTACACAGACGCGGTTTTCTATGTCCCTGAGCGAGGCAAACCCTGCAATTTTCCACCACAGCTAGGAAACAGACCTATGACAGAATCCTTCTTTTAGTGGGCCTGTTGAAAATTTTTCTGTGTTGGCAAACATTTGTGCATGTGGCCACTATTTTGTTCACCAATTGCATACATCTGATCATTTGTAACCCCTATATTACAAATTACAGATTTTTACAGTATTGATCTGTGCTTTGATCACTGAACCATAATTATTTGAGCAATCTGCAGCTTTATTTACTTGAATCGGGAGCCATGATCACCAACAATGTAAAGGTAGTGTTCACATAATGCTACATATACCAATGGTGATCATCGGGAAAGATGCAAAGAAGATATGTGACTAGCAGAAGCATAATTGTGTCAAGGATCACCATAGGCACTGGTGTGTCTGCAGCTACACAGCCCTATACCTACCAAGCGGTAATGTCCTGTGTGTTCTGGCACCTTTTTCTCTTAATCAGCAAATCATGACTATGGGCTATGAACAGCGCTGCATAATATGATGGCGCTATATTAACACCATGTAATAATAATAATAAAATGCTGCAGTTGTATCTGGTCGGCAATATTTGGTCCGGACTCAACCTGATCAGCCACCCTTTACGAGTTTTTGGCACACACATCCTTATAGATAATTTTATTGGTTGTTCTTCCTTGGACCAATTTTGGAAGGTAATACACACTACATACTGGGAACATACTACAAGACCTGCTGTTGTTGAGATATGCTATCTACCTTGGCAGGTAAACATTCACCTGTGACACCAGCCTCCTATATAGCATCCTATTTTTAGCCCCGTGACTGTAATTTTTAAAATTTCAATGAGCACAAGGGAAAATAGCAGTGTTTTTGTTTTCAATAAGGATACTTAGATTTGTGAACTGAATTTATAGTCTAGTTATCATGACAAGTATACCAGCATTATGGAAAGCTGATCTCAGCTCATCCCTGCCATCTGCTGTTAGAATCCCATATTACATCTATTATATGAGGTCTAGTGAGTGATTGCTGTATTTAAATTTTACTTAAACGTTATATTTAGTTTTGAATAGAATGTGGTATAATGTCAGGGGCTTTTTGTGGTCTGTGTCCCCATTAAGGAGCTTTATCCTCACTAGTCCTGGTGACTTTGTAGGTCTGAACACATGTTCAGCAACATTCATTGGGTCAACATACCCTGTTTCCCCGATGATAAGACACTGTCTTATTTTTTTTTGAAGGCCAAAATATGCTCTAGGGCTTATTTTCAGGGGGATGCCTTATTTACCCATGA
>NC_092864.1:19296238-19314201 GCF_032062135.1 Pyxicephalus adspersus | reverse complement strand
GGGGCTTATTTTTCATTTTTACCTAAAAAGGGGGGGCTGTCTTATTTGATGGCCCTGCCTTATCATCGGGGAAACACGGTAACAGCCAGGCAATTAGGATTTCTGAAGAAGGTCAGTAAGGGCTACACGTGTGCTTCTCTTGTAATTTTAAAGATATTTGACATAGGAGGTTTTTTTTATGGTGGCAGTCGTTCTCTGACGCCTAGGTTAAATACATGATGTGAGTGTGGGGCATCACCACTTCACCGCCACTTTAAAGACCAAGGACTCAAGTAAGAAACGCAGAGGAAGCAGAGGTAAAAAAAAATAAAATACATTATGAGGGATGATGGGGGGACAGGGACAGTTAAATCTCAATCTCAAAATTTTCCTTCTATTGTAGGTCTGGTCCCTTATTATTTAATACAAAATTGACCTCTAAAGATGCAACATATTTAGGTTAAGAGTAAAGAAAAGAGAAAAACATTTTATTATGTACATCTACATTCCTTTCTGTCTCAAGAAGCATCTGAAAGTAAAAGATGGTCTCTGCAAACTCTAGGAAATGCTCGTTAGGTGTCATGAAAATGACTTTCAATCTAATTCTGTTTGGGAGGCCACTTCATCCTATTTTTTTGCACATTTAGTCCCAGGGAAATAGTCCCATGTTCAAATGTAAATAGTGGATCTCCCTAACAGAAGAACAGACAGTGGAGATAATGACTAGGGATCAGCGAACAAAATTTTAAAACTCGATCTCGCTGAAAATTCAGCCATTCTCGCTTACCGAAATTGTAAATCGACGATCGAGTTTGAATTATTTAAAAAAAACAAAAAAAGAATGCAGGCTGTGCTGATCAATGAATGCAGCGCCAGCTGCATTCATGGAACAGCTCAGTGTGCGATCCTCGGCACTAGAGGGTAAATGGGGACAAGTCTCCCCATTCAAAACCTCTAGTGCTCAGCCAATCGGAGAGCACCAGAGGTTTTGAATGGGGGGACTTGTCCCTATTTCACCTCTAGTGCCAGGGATCGCAAACAGGAGGATTCTCAGGGCTGCATGAACGAACTCAGCCCTGAGAATCCACTGTGATCCTGGGGCACTAGAGGTTAATTAACCTCTAGTGCCCGGGGATCGCAGTAGAACTGCAGAACTCTCAATAGAGTTTCTCTATTTCTCCATGGAGTTTCTCCAGGTGACCGTGAGAACTGAACTGCAGATGAACTCTCAATGGAGAAACTCCATTGAGAGTTCATGTGCAGTTCCACTGCGATCCCCGGGCACTAGAGGGTAATTAACCTCTAGTGCCTGGGATCTTAATGATTTTATCAAAGTGGTTCGCCGAAATTTTGCAGAAGTTTGAGGAAATCTTTGCGAGAATGCCAGAGGCTACTCACATTTTATCCAAAACATAACTAACCTTTCAATTAAACCCCATTTTTACCTATCACTGTACCCCCATCCTCTTCCTCATTTTTTCTCTGGTTGTGCTCTTTAGCCATCTTGATTGGCCAGGCGCATAGTTTAGTCCCAACAACCGCAGGGGAAGACTGGATTTCCAGGTATCCTTTTGTGATTTTGACAGCTCCATGAACCGATCAGGCAGATAAGATTGCTTATTGCAGAAAGGACATCCCCTGTCACTTTCTACATTAAGGCCCTGCCTGATCAGAAACTGGAACTTTAGAAAAAAAATAGTGCATTTACACAATTAACAATTTATATGCTTTTATATGAAGCACGCTTGCCTGTGTGTATAAGTATGGTTTAAATATATTCTTTTGGAAATGCATTCTAGTGTATGCATGCCACCTGCACAAAAAGCAGACTGGTTCGTCCATGGCAAGCTGGAAGAAATGACAACTTATAACACCTACCGTATAGGTGGAGAGATGAAAGTGGTATATGTGAGGTTCCAAAAGGGTAGGGTGGTACACCTATAGACTTCTGTCAGATCTAAGGAATGAATGGGAAATCTACAGCTGTATAAAAGCTGTGCAGCACATTGTAAATGTAGGAGGAAGCAGGGGAGAAGTCTGCACTGTAAAAGTAAAAAGTAACCAGTTCATCCCTTTAAAGTTTCCCCACAGGAAGTTAAATCATCAGTATCAGATTTATAGAAGTGTGGTAAGAGAAGGCTAAACCATCTTTTAGCAGACAGAAAGTGAGGAAATATCTGACCAACGTTCCAGCTTGTTCCTAAAAGAGTTTTGCTTGTGTTGCTGTTCATTTTACCTGAGAGAAGAGAAAATCTCTCCAAGTCCCAAACAGCAGTTCGACAGGCGTTGTAATCATGTCCAACTCTTCAAATAATAATAAAAAAAAAAAAGTTCCAATTTGACACACACTTTAAACTCATCTGAAAAAAGGTTCTATGGTCTGATAAGACCGACATTACCATTTTTTGGTTATAAGATTGTGTGCACTGTTTCAGCCATTTACAGAGTATATTCTTTTCCATGCCACCCTCACTGTGAAACATGGTGGTGGCAGGATTGAAGGGCCCTTATAGGAGTGGGGACACACCACACACCCAGACTTGCTGAAGCTCCCCCAGGGTGCAACTATAATAAATCCAACACGGGAGACTTGGGGGTCTATTTATCAAACAGTGAATCTGATATACACTGAAACATGTCAGGTTCACTGCTTTACAAACTGAGCCCTTAAAAGTACTATAAAAAAATGATGACGGAGACAGAAAATCATCCCTAACCTTATTGAAATTATATTGGCCTTTAAATGATAAAATCATACTAACAGATTTAATTGAAACACCATGCCATATGGTAAAATATAGTTCTGAATGTAGAATATTTCCATGTGACTATTTGCTGAGTCACGCCTCTTGTTGTATGTTGCAATAGATCTGTCAGTGGGTTGTGAAATCCCTGGTAACGGTGTTTTCCTGGTAAATTGATAGCCATGCTGGGTGACGGTCAACTGTAATTCTAGGCATTCTGGAGGGATTACAGGAGATATGAAATACAGCTCAGGACATTCATGGGAAGCAATGAAACATATCTCACAACATTACTTCTTTTGTATGTTTTCAGAAATATATGATCATTCATCTATATACAGAGTGAATAGGTTTTTGATACATAGAATATATGAAGTCAAAAAACAAGACCAGGAGGCCAAGATTTTTATAAGGCTTTCTACTTAGCCTGGAGGATTATTTGTTTCCTTAACATTCCATGCAAGACAAGGAATTCCATCTCATCACATTGGTGGGCAGACAGCTACTTCTTCTGCCTTTATTCATTGTACCCAATAGAGGCCGGATTAACTACAGTCTAAGACTGGTGAAGATTGACTATCATGGGAGAACCTGAGTGATCAGAAAATGTGAAATGAATCTGGTCCAGAATTGAAAGCAATTGACAACCAAAAGCAAAACATTTTTAGATCAATTCCAGGCTTGCTGGATCACCCAGGTCCACCTATGGCAGTCTATATTCTCCAGTCTTTATTTAATAAATAGGACTCAATGACTCGAAAACAGGAACAGGCAAAAAAAAAAAAAAAAAGGAGGAAGCATGGTGGCCCACAGGAAAGTGTCTTTTTTATAATTTTTTTATAGTCACAGGGAACATGAAATATTTTGGAGTCCTAAAATAGCAAAAATGTGAGTAAAATCTGTGCTGACAAAAACCACAACATTTTGGATGTATTGGTTATAGTGCCATTCGTTGTCAGTCACTTCAACACTAAAGAAGGGCCTTAAAATGGAAATAAACCAGAGATACTCATCTATCCCCATTCTGTTGCAGGGTGCGGCCATCTTTTCTTCCAGAAGATGTTTGGCCATCTTGAATGACCAGGATGGCGTAACTCACTCATTCAGTCCTGGAACACCAAAGGTAAGCCAGGAAGCTGGGAGGCGATCAGCTGGGTAAGAACAGTCATTGCAGTAGGGACATTGCCTGTTTCTTTCTGTAATATAAACTTGTCTGAATAACAAAGATTTAAAGTGGGAATTTAGCTCTACAATTAAATATGGAGTGTACCACATTTCTTTTGAATATGTCCAATAGGAAGTCTGACCTATACCTTCCCTATAAAGTATCTTCCAAATTTGTACTAGAGAAGCATTTGATGTTCAGATTGAAAGAATTGAATTGGGAAAAAAAAGTCACAGAGAACAGAGAACTCACAGCGATTCACAGAGACTTCAATGAGAACTCTTTATTGGAAAGGTACAAAACCAGTCACAGCAGTATTATATACAGCAATAAATTACTTTGTGGCTGTCAGATAAGGAGAAATCGGTGCACAAGTACAGTACACAGGATTACGGTCTTGACATACAAACATAAATCCACAATTACTTGGATATATCCCAATAATTTATTATTTATATAATGTATAAAAAAGCAGCACAGAAAAAAAATAAATATTGAAATTAAACCTACTGAATAACCATAGACAAAAATCAGGAGGTGATGGAAAAAAAAATAAAACACACGATCTCTATTTTTTATTAATGTAAAAGCAAGGTAACTGCCCTTGTTGTGTGTCTAGGATGCAAACTAACAAATGATATGAAAAAAGAATATAAAAAAAAAGAATAAAATCACATTTTTAAGAAAATAAGGAAATAAACAGTGGGGTATAACAGGAGGTGGTGATATGGTTACATCCAGTGGTGCTACAATGTTTCACACTGCTGGACAACTTTAGATTAACCATATGAAAGAAAAATAAATTGAGATGGGAGAGGAGCAAATGATAGACATAGAATGCACTCACTCTTACAAATATGTGCAATATAACATCTTAGATGCTCTTCCACCATACAATCACTTGTTCACTTTATATCACATACTTATTATATTGTTTGATAAACCAACCAGAAGCCAATGCGGAGGAAGTTTGATAGAAAAAAATATATTTTGTTGTACTTGGGTGGACAAATTATTACGACTACATTTCTGCTAAAGTGACAGATTTGACTTTTCCGTAAAGCTACAGGGAGAACGTCAGTGTAATCACAGAACATGGGTCCAAAGACAGCAGCTGCAGTTAGTGAATAGTATTTGTGGAAGCAATATTTGGATTCAGACACTCAAAAGGAAGAATACTGGACAACAGCCCATGTAAAGTACAACTCCAGCTTTAGGAAAGAAAAAAAAAAAGCATGAATCGGATGTCCTGCAGTAACCTTTGCAGTATTCAAGGCTCACTCAACATAGAGAAGGTGGAGAAGGACCTATGATGACCAAATATCCTTGAAAAAAAAAAAAAAAAAAAAAAAGATATTTGAAAGAGCCCAGAGTGGAGCAAACTGAAGTTGGGCTTCACCCATAAGTAAAATACTATAGGGCTTTTAAAGCTATAACAGTCAATATTTGCCATAACATCAATTGTAAAAGTCACATGGCTAGGAAAAAAATGATTGTTGCTAAAAAAAAACTTTATTTTAGATATTTAAAATGTAATGTTGTTATGTGACTGAGTGTACTGCAGCCACAATGGTGACATATTATGGTGCTTAATTTTGATGTTCTGTATGGATCAGGACTGAAGTCAGTGTTTTGGAGCATGTGGCATTTTTTTCTTTTACTTAAGCGGTGATGTCCAGAAATAAATATGGATCGTCAGCAAATGATTTGGTGAATGGCAGATGGTGGAAGTCGTGTTGTTGGAATGATATGTGTTAGTGGCCAGCCATCTGAACACCAAAAACTGAGCTGGTGAGATGCGTTCATCAGTGACCCCATCATATTAAAAGTCTCTTAAACACAAATAAGCCCTTCCTACCAATTCACAGTGGCTTCAGGCTGTTTACCAAAAATGCACCAACAACTACAATGAAACAGCAACTGGGTACGTTGGTTGAATATGTACTTGAAGATTAAGGCGAATGCACAATTTATTAGCTGTTAAAAGTGATATTAGATCAGACTAAATTCTATAGCTTACTGGCTGCTCTGTGGCATTTAAGTCAGAGGTATAAAATGTGACTTCTGACAATATTTCATTTTTTTCACAATTCAGATAGACACTATACAGAAACAGCATACTGGTAGCATGTGATGCCTGCAGAACATTGTGAGGAAAAGTAAAGGAAGTGCGATTTTATAATATGATGTCCTATATAGAAGATATAACCACATGACAAAATCTGAAGGCTTCATTGGAGATACATTGATCAGAAATACCTGGAAAACCCCAACGATCGGCTATTAAGAAGAAAATGCAGCATTTTACCTCGAGACAGACGGTACAGACAGACAGAACTTTAATTCACGAGTTTTCAGAACGAAAGAAGTACACACGGGGCCAAGGACAAAGCTTTACTGTCAACATGGCGTGGCACGGTCACATGAATGTGAAACAGTGAAGTGGAAACCTTTATAAAATACGCGTTTAGGTCAACAAGGTTTGATGGCGTTGGAATAAAAGGGCTTCCTTTTTTCTCTTTACACCTCCGATCTTTTATAACAGGATGTTTCAGTAACACATGCATTTTAAGGCAACCTCCGGCTTACTACTGAGTGTGCAACTGATTTGATTCATGGTAATGTATTACTTTTTTCAGCCTACTCTTTATACCACTAGATAGGCCTAATAATTATTTGTTGCCTTTTATTTTTAAAAGTATGACTAATGATGTAAAAGGAACGCTGAAAAGTGTCAAAGGAAGCCACAAACAAAGACAGGCAAATTTAGCAGCCTGTTGTCGGGGGGTAAAGATGCTCAAACAGATTTTATGCCCATTACCATTACTGGGATGTCACAAAAACAACTTCTCATATCCAAGGATTAAACAATCTGGATGGTCATATGTATCCTAATTCATGGCAATCTAAGAGGACCCTTCATATGATCCACCCTATGGCCAATTTATCCGAATATGCCTGTTGACAGAGATCATGCATGATCTTCATGCTAGAGCATGGGCTAGTGCCATAAATCTATAGGCCTCATTAAAAGAAATATCCAGTAACGGCGACCATTGAGCGTCGTCCATTGCTCAGAGAGCAGAGAATTGAAATGCGACTGGTTATTATGAGTTACTGGACACTGCATAAAACAGCAGTGCTTTATTAAAGAGGCTCGTATAGATCACCTAAACTCATTATGTTTATGATAGCCAACTTTATTTTGGCAGCAAATAGTCATCAAATTTACCATTTTTTTAGGGCCGCAAAAATCTCTGGTCAGAACAAAACATGGGCAAACAATTCATATTTAAAACATGTTCAGCAATAAATATGTTAGCAACATTTTCATGCCATCCAAATAGGTCATAACTGACACAACAGAAAACACTTGGAAGAAAAAGTTGGCAGGAGGGCTTGGAAAGAGAGAATAATACGACATGAAAACACACAGAAATTAAACAAAAATGTTTTTTTCTGAGAGAAATCACATACAAAATATTAACCCATAAATGAAATACAGGTATACAGCAAGAGACAGAAAGGCAGATTAACCCCTTGCCTGCTGCAAACGTCCACAGACTTTAAGATCAATTTACAGCATGTAAGGGGTCAAAATAGAATTTTTCAAGATACTTTGTGATCTAAAAGTCAAATCAAGCTGGCTTATAGAGATCAAGAGGGAGGACTATTCCTTTTACCCCAAAATATCTTCACAGTAACCCATATATTTGCTTTATCTTCCAATAAAGAACTGCATTATTAATAAACGTGAAACAGAAAAACTTGCTTTTTTTTTCTTCCGCTTCCCGAAAGAAAAAAAAAAACTCTGTAAGATAAAACTTTGTTTTAATCTCTCTTTAAATATTTCCATATGTTCCTTATGGATATCCAATATGGATTACCTACCATTTTCATGGTATCAACAGCATTATAACGCCCAGGTCCCTGTTCTCCCTTTTATATATTTTTTTTTGTTAAGCTTATCCACTCCTACATTAGGGCAGGAGGTAAGAAGTCACTGTTTTGGGCTAGTAATTTCGTAGCCAAAATAGTTTGGCACACGTCAAATAAATATAGGATTTAATAAAATTAAGAACAAAAACAAAAAATCTCAGGGCAGCTGATTGCTGCAATATAATTTGTGTTCCTAACTGTATATATAGAAAAGCTAAATTTCCTAAAACTGCTTAAAGACCTTGTGTGGTCACTTTCCCCTTACCCTAGGGATGGCGAGGATTGGCTCCACAGCCCAAGCCCAGTGTATAGATTGGACTTGTTAGAGGCAATTGATATTTGGAATTACAAACAAAACTGTTTTTGGTGCTGACAGCAACAAATAACTTTCCAAGTGCATGATGGAAAAAAAGAAGCTATGAGCAGCAAGAACAGTTTTCCAAAGGACCGCTAAAGCTGCCAAAACAAAACAGTAACATTAGGATATGTAAAAGAGCTACCAATAACATTTACTACTAAGCCTGTAAAAACAGGTCGGTCACACAACTAAATTTCATGTATGCCAAATATCTAAATTTTGACAGTGGTGTAACTACATTGTGCAGCTGTTACATTTGGCAAAAACAAACCAAAATAACACCGAAAAGTTTTGTGTGGATTACTGGAAAGGAAGTGAGCTGTGTATCTGAAACTTGCTTCCCGTTTTTTCCCTACTTAAAATATTTAGATGTTCACTTGTGAATGTTATTAAAGCTTCTTTTACATGATCCTACCAGTAATTTATTAGTGGCCCTTTACGGTAGTGAGGTATAAGGCCCGGTATGGTTACTACTGCTTTTTACAGTCCACAACTCCTCTTCTGTAAGTCTTGTGCCAGGGAATTTGATTTGAATGGATTGGACAACTCAGACACCTTCAAAAACAAGAGTCAAGCTGTACAATGTGTTACAAATCCAAAGGTGTATGTACAAATGCTGAAAAACCACTGCAGATCTAATGATGTCAAAATTTTACCTAATTTGTGACCAGGAGCTGACAATTGTGGTTACAGAACAATATACATTACAACAGTCTAAGAGCCACTATCAATACACAAGCTGTGATGTCTGCAATCAATGATCCGATATATATTCCGTAAATCTCATATCCGATGAATAATTACAGGAGACAAAAGCAACAACTGTTCTAAAGATAAGTTAACAATCTCATGTCACAGAATCTTGCCAACAGCAATGATTTACTGTTGCCACCATTCAGATTTCAGCAGACTATAAAGAATATCAGACTGGTAGTTACGGATTACTGCACTTTGCCCTACTGAATCAAACAGGTTCAATTGCCAATTTGAAAGCTTTGAGTATCCTTTAATTAGCAGGAAAAATCTAGAATACTTTGCTGTAAATACTGCAGAGAAGAAGCTAAAAGAGTCAGATCAGCATTGTTCCTTGTCCGGACAAATCAGCAAGATCATTTGCCAAGCCTAAAAACCTTCAATGCACAAGGTTGTAAAGATGTGATACGAAACGGTCATTAATGAACAGCAAGATAAAACGATTGGTTTCTAACTGCTGGATACCTCTACAAAACAAGCACCGACTCCTTACAACTAGTACATCACCAAATCTATCGCAATTAAAGCACAAAAACACTGGCACATGGTTGAAACACATTCTGGAACTTCCATTTGACTTGTTTGTCCAACAGCCCTTTAGTCAGACACGAAGCCTTTCCCCGTAGCAGAACATCAACATATCTGACTTCTATCTGAATATATCTGAAAAATAATTTAGGAATATACCTGCAACTTTAGCTAAAAACATCTGCCTAATTAAGGTAATTGGATTTCTCTCTAGGTAAAGATTTGCACTTACTATATTTAATCGGAAGCCTATTGATGAAACTTGGCATTACAGTCCAACCTTTAACATCCAACACTTTTGGATTACCCCTGAGACTTTGAAATGATAATTTTTTTTGTAAATTTAACAGGAAAGTGTAAAAAAATAAGTCTTCCTTTCATTTCTAAAATCCTCTACTGCCTTTATTCTATGGACTACTCTGTATTTCTCAGCCATTGTAAAGGAGGAGGTAATACGTGGAGAACAGAGATCTCTATTCCCAAAAGTCTGTCTTGAGCTCACGCAAAACAAGATGCTTTTTTTATAATAGACTGTTGAAACCTAAAGGTTTTAGTGATTAAAGGCCCGATCACTTCTACATAGTTTATTATGCATTTCTTAATGCATATAAACACATTTGCATAGGTTTGCCATTGTTTCTATTGGTGTTAATTTCCATACATGCAGTGCATGGACATGCACTTGTTCATTGGTGTGCATTATAGGGGCTTTTGATGGGTATGGCAATGCATGTCAACACACCTGTCCAAAGCAATCAAAAAATCCCAAGGGCATAGGTATAAAGCCAACCTTAACCTACATTTGGGGATGTTCCCAAAGGAATTTTGATTACCTATGCACTGCCAGCACAGCTGTGGTCAATCCAAGTCAAGAAATGCCCCAATAAAAAAACAGTTTCCCGGCACCAAGTCGAAAAGAATCTTCTGCTTAGGAAAACAACCCATAATACCCTCAAGAACATTCTGTTAAAAATCCTCTGTGATAAACATTTTACCAATAACATTCTCCAATACGCAAATGAAACTATTTAATACAAAGCTTATAAAATGTATGAAACTGCTGGACAACCTACCGAAGGATACGTACTTTAAAACTTTAACAGATACACTTACAAGAACCACCACAAAACCTTCCTTTCCATTCTCCATTATAGGTAATTTCATATATACCTAAACCAACATATTCTTCAAATATAAAAACCAAACTTTTCTTTCCAACTTAGTGACAATACTGGTTGTATTTGGACTGTTCCAGGACACAAAATGAATAGAGCATAACTAAAAGCCATGGGGAGCCCTAAAACGTCTTTAAATGAAATTAAATTGTATAAAATTGTCTCACTGGCCTAAAAGCTAAGACAAACTTTAACTATATCACAAAAACAAGATACCCAAATCTTTATTACAGGTGCTCTTCATGGCAACTGTAAGACATACTTTTACGGTAACTGGGAATTGTACAGATATGTACTAAATGGTGAGCTAGAACAGAACATTTTGATTTTATAGAAATCCTGAGTTTTGTTTAAAAGGCCATTTTGGAACCACTTTAACATTTCAAGACTGCTCCAAAGAGGACATAGTGATTCAAAGTGTGTCATCAGCAATGGTATGGATTCACATATGTATTACATACTGTATATTTTGTTTGTTTTAACAGGCAGACAAAATATTTAATACGTTAATATAAATAAATAAATTATGGTGGGGGTTAAATCTCCACTAGTTCCCTACACTTGTTTATGAAGGGTCTGTGAAGTTCCAAAAAAAAAAAAAAAAAAAAAAAAAAAAAAAAAAAAACACAACAACAAAAAAAAATATTTATGAACTGAAATAAAAACAGTTAACCTCATCCACTGCAATGAGCCAAATTCCCTGGAACAATAACATCAAGGCCTTAGCGCTGCGATCTTGTATGGTGCCTCTATGCATCATGTTGGGATGGGCAATGGAATAAAAGGCAATGCCTAACGTGCGGATAGGCAGGGAAGGAACCGAGAAACAATGTAAGTGAATCCCATTATGTCCCTTTTAGAACAGGCAGCTAGTTCTCTCCTTCTGTAGATACTAGGATGCTGCAGAAAATGGTATGGATGCTGATGATAGGTCTGCAGACTTCACAATGGTGATGACACTGGTGGTGGCAACCTTAGTTGGGGTGATGGGTCCTCTGGCAACTGTGCGGGCGAAGGTCTGGAGGGCTTCGTACTTAGAACGTAGAGCATCCAACTCAAGCTTCATACTGGAGTTCTCCCGTGCCAGCTTATCAACTTCTTGCTGCAACTCAACTCGCTGCCTCTCCAATTCCTCTTTCTGGGTCACACGCTTTACTCGGCAGCTGGCAGCGTAGCCTCGGTTTTTTAAGGTGCGACTACGCTGCTTCAGGCGGATGATTTCCTCTTTGGAGAGACCACGTAGGTGCTGGTTTAGCTCCCGTACAGACATTGACACGAGCTCATCGTCACTTAGTACTGGGGCGTTCTCTCCCGCCTCCTTCTTTACCTGTAGAAGGAGGACCACAGGTTATCACAATGTACATACAATTAAAAATAAGAACCCATGTGGACACCACATGACAATGCATGGAACCCCATTGTCATTTTGTGCAGCTGCACAATCAATATGCCTGCACCTCCAGTGAGTAAGCCAACCTTTAAAATAAAAGATAAAGCTGCTACAATGACTAATACTTCACAATACTTTAAGAGCTAAATTAAAAAGACAAAGTTCAAGAAAAGTTCATTTCATGGGTTTCATTTCCTGAATGGTGGAAACAGATCATTTGGAAAGTATGTTTTTCTTACTAAAGCCAAGAAAGTAATCGCACAGTAAAAAAAAATAAAAAAAAATACATAGTTATATATTTTAAATTGCATTTCATACATTTCCCATTGAAAAGGAATATACTGATGGATGAAATACAGAACTATAATAAAGGTGGATTCCAGACAAAGTGCTAAATACACAGAAAAATCTACATACGACAAGAATTTAGGTCTATACAGTTCTTCTACACAGCACTATATGGGCATTTTTTACTGCTGCAGTTCAGCAACACTTTGAAGTCTCCCTCCTACCCCCAGCTTGTAACTGGATAGTGAAAGAAGAAGGAGCAAACTAATGATCTCTAGGTTACCCTGCTCTCTCCAACCCAGCAGCATGCTCCTGGCACTGCAATACAAAGCATTGGTACTTTGTCCTGCTGCGTCCTCTCACCTCTGCACTACAAAAATGAACTAAAATTGGCCAATACTATATAGGTTTTAGTACTTTAACTGCATGCATAAAATAAATAAAAGTGTAAAATTATCTTCTCCTAATATGTGAGAAAAGACATGGCTCTGCAAAAGCCAAATGATTGCTGTAATCACCAGAGGTTGAACTAAGCTATTAACAGTCCACAAGAGATAAGTGGACGAATTTGACTCTCGTATCCTCCTTGGGGTCGCGAAGGTCAGCCGCTAGCGGCAACTCGTCCTGCTCATTGACGCCCATGTTAACTGGAGACCAGATGACTTTGGCACCTACCTGTAGATATATAGGGGTGAGGATTTTAAGTGACGACTTTACTGCGGTTAGCCTCTAGAGTTCCCAGCTGGCGAGGCAAGGGCCCTAAGGCTGGCCAACTACCCAGGCTACAAGGTTCTAGCGTACCCAGCCTCGCACCAAACCAAGTGTTGAGTGAGAACCATCAATGAAAAAAATTAGGAAAGTTTCATTACATAGAAAAGCCAGTTAAGGGAGAATATTCCCCCTGCTAAATCGCTGGGAAAAGCTGGCATAGCAGCAGTGGAGTTCAGTCACTGGGTGGTATGGTCCCCAAACATTTAGGTTGCAGCATAACACAATTATTTTACCTGTGCCTCTCAAATATAAGAGAACAAAAATGGAATGCATTTAAAGCCAAAACATTTTTTGTTTGTGCAGGATAGAATTGTAAAGGGTTAGTAAATCTGTCAGATTTTACTGGCATTGGTAAAGTTTACCCTTTTTTGCCCCAGTGGTCACTGTTACAGGACTAGAAGTAAAAGAAAATCAGCCAGCTCATCCTCCACCAATATAGTAAGAGAACTCCTATTCCCAGGCATTGTGTACTATTAGAAAATACAAACATATCAGACACAATAACTCCCAAACCATTATTCAAAGTGACCATTTAAAGTATTGCAAATGATTTAGGTAGGAACCTGTGAAATCTAAAAGTGCAAAGTTGTAGTCTGTCCCTAGCAGACACAGGATCCCTTTTCTGCATATAACTCTCCCAACAATAGGTTTCCAGATGGACATTGTTATGGCAAATCCTTCCAAGTGCAGCAGAGAGGGTCCAAGGCTGCTTGCTTATAGTCCATACTGTGGCTCTTTCTAGTAAAGCCATATTTTAGACCACTAAAGAATGCTGAATGCATCTTTTTTTTTTTTTGCTTGATCACACTACTAGCAGGACACCTGTGGCCGTGGTGCTGGCTGGGAACATGCAAGGTCAAAATCACTATTGTTCGGCAAGCTTACAATTATGGCTACAGAGATTTTGCTGGGACTTCAAATTGCACCTACCTCATCCAACATTCACAATAACAATTAAAATCAAGAAATAAAGTTAAAATCTGTGTCTATGAAGCATGAGGCTGCACATAGAAGTCATGTGGTTTAGTGTAAAAAGAGAAGGCTTTTAAATGTGGAATAAACAAAGTAGGACAATCTAAAGAACAGATAAACTGATCTTGACCAGCAAAACCCATTTGTTCTCAGTGTTTCTCCCCAGATATAGCTGTAGGTGTGTGGTCAAAATGTAGGCAGGGCAACACACAATATAGGAGTGCAGAAAATCCTATAATTTGGTTAACTTTCTACCCCCCTACCGTGCCGCCCCCAAAAAACAAAACAAAACTGTGTACTAACTTTCTAATGCCCTCCCCTGAGTACATCCATCTTCCTTCCATCATCTTTGTATTATGCCTCAACTGTCCAGATACAAAATATGACACAGGAGGAGGATAGCTTACAATCTAAGAGGTTCACCTATTTGTTTTAATAAAATCTTTTATCTACTAACTGCTGCAACAAGATAGTATACCTGAGAAATGTACAGATCTTGCCACCAAGGTCCTAAAATAAATATGAAGCTGGTGGGGCATTAACTCTGTAGATATCTACCCAAAACAGGCATTTATTAATACAGGTAGCTCCCCAGTTAAGGACATCCATCATACCGACGACTCCTAGATATGAAAGGCTTCTGTTCTTGTGCAAGACAGAGGCTTGATGAGGGTTGGTTTGCATAATTTGCAGAAGAAATCTTTTGCTAAACACAACTGAGGTTGTGGGTGATCCTAAAGCGTACCTAAACTCAGAATTTTCACTTTACAAAAAAGGGCAGACAACAGGGTAGAAAGGTAAAAATTATGTTTGTTTAGTTTCAAGTGCAACACCCTTTAAAAAAAAAAAAAAAAAGGGGGGGGGGGGGGTGCAGCACTGCCGCCTTACGAATGGAAGCACAAAGCCTCCCGGGAAACCAACGTCACACGTCAACCGGGAGGCTCTTGAGTGCTTCTTCGTTCGAAGGAGTCCTTTCATCATGGGAAAATGTGTGTGTGTGTGTGTGTGGGGAGGCAAGCAGATCTCACGCACTGAGATCGGCAAGTTTTTTTTTTTTTTTCAAACCACGTCCCCCGAACTTGCGCCTGTGTCAGGTTACGTAGGAAGAAGAACCCAGAAGAAGGCGGCGCTGACGGATGCTGGGACTACGCAGGACACGATGGAAGAGACCTCCTGACCGATTTGACTGCTCTGCGGGATTGAAGGTAAGTGTATTTTTTTTTGTTTTGGGAACTTTTGAGTTTACTTCCTTATTAAGAGCTGATCTAATCTGTAGCATCTTGTAATTCTTTAATGACAAAGACAAACTCTGCAGCTTTTTTCTTTTTGCATATCAAAGCACAGCTTGCTCCAGAAGTTAATGAATGTCTAGGCTTCATAAAGTTTTTTTTTTTTTGTTTGTTTTCATTTTCAAACAGTAACGGACACCATTTTGCCTAATAATATGTTGAGACAAACATCTTTCCTAAGAGTATTTATCAAAATTATGTACCTGTCCCGACCTACATACAAATTCAACTTAAGAACAAACCTACAGTCACTATTTCGTATGTAACCCGGAGACTACCTGTAGACCGATCCTTTCATTTTTGCCTTACAATTCTGTGCCTATGGAACTATGTAGAAATCAGAGACTCTGCTCGCTTCCTCCTTGACCCCAGACTAAAAAGGAAACCATCCCATGACAGTCAATATCCCAATTAGGATTGGCCAAAATAAAACCGCTTGTCAGTTTTATGATACAAAATAAAGATCTACACTTTTTCCAATGTTCCCCAAACATTTCACAACAATGAACTAAGTGGTAGCATCTTACCTTTAATGCCTTGTTTGGTTTGAGATTAGTCGTCATAACCTGTAAACAATCACCAGGACAGAATGGTGCAGAAAATGCAACTGCAAAAAAAAAAAAAAAAAGTTTCAGATTCACTAAATTCTTTGCATTCCTTCAAACACAGTGCTGATTGACAGAAGCAACGTGCTACGTAATAACAGTCTAAAGTGAATCCCAATATTAGAGTTAGGTGAACTTACATTGAAGGTACCCAGAACTTAATGGGAATACACACAGTCAACAGATCTTGAAAAAATGGTTGTCAATGCACATAAAGACAACTAAGCTTCAGCTAAACTGGCCACTAAGCAAATTATTGAATTAAAGCCATCAGCTGATTAGCATTAATGCCAAGAAGCCATAGATAAAAAAAAATAATGTTTGAGAATCATCTCCTGGCAATATGACAAACCACACCGGAAATTGGTTCATGCGTGTTCACAATATGACAATATCACACACACACACATACACAGCTTATTACAAACCCGGCATTTAAATCATTGATGAAAAGAAAATGTAGCTGAGACACTACAGATTTCCCAAGGATGGTCACCATGGAAACCATCAAAAACCAGCCAACTTGGAGACTGTAACCATGGAGACAAAAAGGAGGAAGAAAAAAAAAAAAGGGTGTCCAAGTGTGCGAATGACTTGAGGGTAAGTCCAACAAAGGAAGGCAAGAAAAAGAGCAAAGCGCTTCATTGATAGCAAGGAGTGGGGTGTTTTGGGAAGCAGAGCACTCCTAAGATGAAAGGATGACTCCCGCGTACTTGTGATGGGGGATAGAGATCACAAAGGGTCATAAAGAGATCATAAGTGAGCAAGACTAAAGCAGAAAATAAAATCAGTAAGTGGGTACTATATTGCTGATTAAGGTTCTGGTTCTTTATACCATTGACTTTGATTAACTGTTTATTTTTCTTGATCCTGGTAAATCCTTAATATCATTAGCACCAACATATTATGCAGCGCTGTACATTAAATAGGGATTGCAATGACAGACAGATACAGGAGGAGAGGAGCCTGCCCAGAAGAGCTTACAATCCAAGAGGTGAAGGACTAATAAATCCTTATTAGTCCTGCACAGAAATGTCAGTGTTTATTTCTTTGGCTGCAGTAGAAATTCACAAAAAAAAAAATGAAGAAAGTCATTACTATGCACTCACAAGGTTCTCATCTGGCTAGCCGCTGAGCGCTCATAATGAAAGGAAAAGTGCCACAAGCATGATCACAACAAACCTGGCTCACTTTAATTAATGGTAGGATTAACATGCCCGCTACTAGCACAGGGAGAGATCTCATCTGGCTAATCTCACTGCACTTTTATTCCGATCAAGTAACAGCTTGAACAAACATTTCTCCCTTTATTATATTATTCAAACAGTCCAGCAGCAATACCTCAAGTAGAAGTCCTTCAATATCTCTTTGTTAAATTTAGAGCGATTCTATTACTGTGGATTATTATTATGAAACAGGATTTATATAGAGCCAACATATTACGCAGCGCTGTACATTAAATAGGGATCACCCTAAATAATTATCACAACACTTTCCAAAGAAGGAAATCCTGAAAGTGAAAAGGTATTATGAGTTCTTTAGGAATTAATGGCACTTTGTGTTAATATACCCGGCCAGTCTTACTACCTGGAAATTAAAAACACGGGTACTGCCGGTTTAAGAAGAAGGCACAGGAATTCAGAATAAGATGACATAAGAGAAGCAGACTACTCCCTAATAGATGTAATATGTGAAAATCATTATTATTCTGCGCGATGACTCCAGCAGAAAAGTCACATGAAAGACTTACATCATAAAAGATGATCAGCAATTTCCTGGAATTGGATAAATTTGCAGCCTGTGTTAACATTTATTTTGCTGACCGAGCACAATTCCTCAAGCAATAAAGTTGCTAAATATAAACCAGCATCCCTGCTCATAATTACAATGAAAATAGAAGCTGCAACCTCCCTGTGATTCCCTCCAGTCAAATGCACAATACGGGATGCTAGTTACCATAAATCTGCATTTCATCAGCATGGATCCTCACTGATGGAAGAGTCAAGG
>NC_092864.1:19291351-19295128 GCF_032062135.1 Pyxicephalus adspersus | reverse complement strand
AAACAGTATCCTAAAATATGGACTTCTAAATCAAAATAAAAGTCATGACTTATTACTGCAGTATTAACTTTCTATGCTATGTAAAAAAAATCGTTTTTAAATTGAAACCAAGTAAGTAGCAGTTTTCAAAAACACAGAAGCATACAACACTACAAAACAGGAGGCCTGGGGCTGTATTCTTTTTCTGTCCGCCCTTCCTTTACCCCCGGAAGAATAAGCAGATTTTAAGCAAGTGTAAAATCCTCCAGACTTGCCCCCTAACCCTGCAGCAGTTTGGAGTCCTCACCTGGTGCAGTGACCTGGAAGGGCGCTTAAAGCGTAAATACGCTGGAGGAGGCCGAGTTCCCCGCACAGACATTGCCTGAGTACACCCACCGCTTACACAGAAGGAAGCCACACTGAGGGAGGCCCTCCAATCACTGGCTGACATAGCAATGCTCTGACTCATCGCCTGTTTACAGGCTTAGCACAGCTCACATTCCCACAGAGCCGAGCAACACTCCCCGTCTTCCCACGTGCTTGTGGCTGCCGCAAACTGGAGTAATACATAAGGAAGTTCTTCAACCTCCTCCATTTATTCACACTTGGCATGAACCGAAGCATACTGAAACTGTACGAAGCTATAGTACTGTGTGCAAAATGACTTCATGTAAACGCTTCCCTAAACAGAATTAACATTAAAGACAGCCATTTAAAGGGATATTATTCCATTTTTTTTTATAAACAAAAACAGGATAACCAAACATTTCAGTATAAAAATACACACATCTCTTCTTGGTAGTTTCTTGGATCACCACATTTCCTAAAAAGTGGAATGAAAGCCTACATGTTTTGGCACAGTTTCTGTTGGGCATTATTATTATTATTAAACAGGATTTATATAGCGCCAACATATTACGCAGCGCTGTACACTAAATAGGGGGTTGCAAATGACAGATACAGGCAGCGACAAAAGGAGGAAAGGATACATAGGTATTTTCCTCAGAATTAGGGGTTGTAAATGACAGTTACCAGGAGGAGGAGAGGACCCTGCCCCAAAGAGCTTACAATATTGAGGATAATACCTATGTATTCTTTCCTCCTCCTGTGTCACTGTCTGTCATTTGCAACCCCTATTTAATGTACAGCGCTGCGTAATATGTTGCTGCTATATAAATCCTGTTTATTAACTGAAAAAAACATGACAATGAATTTGTAAGGAAAATGTCAAACGATAATACTTTAAATCAGTTTGGTTCTCCTGAAATACTATTACAAACTGAAAATAAGTAGTAGAATAAAAAAAACTCAATCTATCCTAATAGCGGCCTCCTGCGATCTCCTGCACAGCAGCACCTATCCTGCAAGAGGGAGAAACAACAACCAGATCCCCCCCAGAAAAAAAAGTTTGTGAACAGCCTTAAAAAAATAAATACAACAATGATCAGAACACTGAATTCAACTCCAACAACACTGAAAAGCTTCTTCCATAAACCCAGGGCTGACAGACAGCTCCATGGACCCACCTGTT
Organism: Pyxicephalus adspersus; assembly: GCF_032062135.1. Lineage (NCBI taxonomy): Eukaryota > Metazoa > Chordata > Amphibia > Anura > Pyxicephalidae > Pyxicephalus > Pyxicephalus adspersus. Next base: position 19,293,618 of record NC_092864.1, on the reverse strand, counting down.
TAGGTAAGAATGGGTCATAAATGGCAACAAAGGCTAAAATGATTGAAATATCTAAAACTAGCGTGTTATTTTAAACTTATACTTTTTTGGCTACTTCAAAACATCTTTCAGAACCCACGCTATGGCCATAAAACCACTGAGGTTTTGGAAACATTTATAATAGAAGTGGTGCATTCCAAGCGTGCCTGACTTTGGGGAATTTTAGAGTTTGGTAGATACACGAGAAACCACATTGAGAAATACTGCAAGTCATGTTACTGAGGAAAGAAACAAAATCCGTCTGAAAGTCAGATTAAGAATCTCGATCAAAATGAAAATTGAGAATATAAACAAAAAACAACCCAAGTATTAGATGTACTGCTGTGGGTGTGCTAGTCACATATTTGGTAATTCCTGTATTAAAAATCCTATATTAATACAAATACAGAATTTGTCCTTCAAATACAACTAGTTACCTGAGTGTCTTTGGCTTCATCGCCTTTTTTTTTTTTAACTGATTTAATACAGATTCCATCTCCTCCGCCCAGTATGCTGTGAAAATCATTTTCATTGTAAATGACCTGATTTCATCACATAAAAAGCTCAAAGCTGCACATACAACATAACCCTGGAAGGTTAGAGAGATGTAGAAATGCCCATTCTTCACCAATTTCATTTTTTATTCCTGTAACAATTTACAGTTTTTTACTAAAACAAAAGTAAAGGAGAACTCCTCCAATTGAAAAAAAAAGCGTTGACTAGACATCTCATTGGGGTAGGGAGGGCACTTACACAGAGAAAAAGTTTAAGGGGGGGGGGTCAAGTTGGCCTTTAATGTAACAGTGTCAGCTCCCCACTTGCAACATTAAACTAGCAAAGCATCAATGTTTTATCAGTTATTAAAAAGTTACATTTAAAGGGGAGGTGGTGGTCATGATGGGTTTGATCTGACCTGTTTTCACTGTGTTCACAGATGAATGATTATATATTCATATTAGCAAAGAGACAGCAAATGTGTGATACATCGTTCGTCTACTGACCAATCAGAACACATCATGAATACAGAATGACAAAGTAAGCAATTTTGCTTTTTCTGCACAGTATCCAGTATACGATCCTGCCAAGCTCAAACTTTACTGAAAGGCTAACTTTATGAAGCAAAAACTTTTTGGGGAATATGTTTGGGGACCCCAATACTGTGTACACTATATGAGATGGGATATTCAGCTATTTAGGAAGAGGAATTCTGACAGCTCTGGAGGAAACACTGTGACATACTTCTCATCTGACTCATTGCTGGACTTTGCCAATAATTATAAACTAGCTGCAGCAAAAGAGGCATAGAAGGGAAAATACTGGAATATAGTGAAGATTTCATGTGGAAATAAAGATGATTTCATACTAAAAAGATTTTGGGGGGGATCCAGACAAATACACAATATATACAGATCATTGAAAGGCCAGTGCTAAAACTTAAGGCTAATTATTATATATTAGATTTATAACATTTTTGTTTTAACTTTCTTTTGCGATGCATAGATAGATATATATATATATATATATATATATATATATATAGCTCCAGTGGCTGTCATTTAGGGCTGCCCTAACTTTTTTAAAAACTTCTCACACTGGGGGTTCACCCAGTGTTCTTTAAAAAACTGGGAGTTCCACTTTAAGGGATGATACACACAATAAATAATGGACTAAAATACAAGGCCCTGGCTGATATAAAAATGGAGCAGCACTGAGTGAACTACCCTGATTAATAATTGCTAGCAGATTCAGCTTTCTAGTACAGGGTTGGCCTGAAAGTGATGTTCAGAATATTAGTACTGAGCAGTCAAGCGGGAATAGGTATGTTTAGTCTAATGCTAATGCTTACCAAAACAAATTCTGATCAGTGTTTCCCATATCCGGATGCCAGTGATAAAGAAGATGCCCAAGGTATTGAACCCTAGCTGTTATAGGGGGACGTCCTAGGTAATGAAGGACACAAACCTGAAGTTGAAGAATATGCATTTATTTACGGTTATTATTTGGGTGACATAGGAGGAATATGACAAATATAAAGGTGACATTTCACCCATATTAGCAACTGCTCTAAATGATCAGGCCAGACCTGAAGGTATGAGACATTTAGGATAAGATGGGGGTACAGTGAGCTACCTTCACACACCTTACCATTACTCTAGGATAGTATTACATTTTAGTAGTTATCTAACCTTCCTCATTAGAAAAAAAGCCCTCATATAAACTTCACCAATCTAATTGATAATATTAGCCTA
>NC_092864.1:19286762-19290716 GCF_032062135.1 Pyxicephalus adspersus | reverse complement strand
AAAGCAGCGTACACACTTCCAATTATAGTAGTTGGAAAGGATCTTTCACAATCCTTTCCAACGACTATGTACTGCACGATGCATGAACGAGTGCTGTACATACATCACCGTTCTGCTCTATGGAGAGCACAGGGGGAAAAAGACGGAGTGGCACCCTGCTGCGTGCTCTAGCCCTTCCCTTGCATTACGATTGTTCGTCATTCATCGTCCGTGGATCCGCCAGGATGCGCGCTGTACACACTTCAGATTTTCATCCGATATCAGCCCTGCGACGATTATGGGGCGAGAACCATTAGAAGTGTGTACGTAGCTTAAGAAGGAAAATAGCTTCCTGAATGCTTAAAAGAGCTAGTAAGGAAAACACAGATATGGCAACAAGACACAGTAATATATACTTCTGCAAAACTACTCCTTTCAAATTTCCTGAGAATACAGAAAGCTTTCAGTCAGAACACGGTTATATCTATGTGTTGTGACGGAGACAATAGTCCCATTGCCAGACATTCCATCTCAGGACAACACAAATCTGCTCCAAGTAACAACATGGCAAATTCTTTACTTAAGTGGTACAGAGACAATGTTAGTAGCTCATAGTTCTCCAGATTTTGGAGAGTAGAACAGTGCTGGATACCATGCTATATGTTGGGTCATATAGACAGAGGCATCAATAGGTGAAAGCATGACATCTACGGTGTAAGGTTCAGCATCCATTTTAACCTTTTAATCAATGTAAAATCGCTACTGTTTTATGCCCTGCAGATAACAAAATGCTAAGTGTGACATTTTACAGCATTTATCTTTTGTGCAAAGCGGACCTGTCATGAGAAGTATGGGAGCTGCCATTGTGGATTTGACATAGCTGACAACTTGTAAAAATGCCAGCTGTCTGACAGTCATGATGATTTAGAAGTTTTGTATTTATTTGCTTGGAAGGCTGTATAGATAAAGTGGAACTAAACCTGTGATTACTCCCCTTTCCATCGCAGGGTGCTGTCATCTTCCTTCTTTACTTTCTCGAAATGATCTTTAGAAATCTGGATTGGCCATGTCGGGATAACGTTACTCCCACTTTTATTCATTACGGGTATGCACAAGGGAAACCAGGTTTGCCAGTACTGAACATCCAGTAGGAACATCGCCTGGGACTTTATTTCTACTTTAGGAGTTCTAACTTTTTTTTAAATTGCATGCCTGTTCCAGGTCAGTATATGAAAGTACTTGAAGAAACACATCCAAGTAACAAGCACTTTTATAGGGAGTCTCTGTATAACACTCGGCACACATTACTATCAATGGATTCCTGTCCCTACATAAATAAAGATAACATCGCTCATCTCTTTTTGCAAAATTTTATTTGCCTGCCAGTTTGCTGCTCCTCTGACACTTGCAAAAGCTGTTGTCACAAAGACAGGAAAAACAAAACTTGACAGAGGTCTTAGTTAACCATTCCCTACAGTTACTTTGTCCAAATTAATATCACAGCTATACATAAACTTCTGCATTATTCCATGACTACCAGAGTACAACATTGCAGTGTTTCCCAACCTGAGTTTGCCAGGAGTTTCTTAAGCAATGTGAAGTTTGTGTCTCTCAGGTCAGTTTAACTGATACCAATGATCTTTTGGGCTACGCTTAAAGGTGATATTCTTCCTAATGGGCAGCAATGTAACAGTGACATTCTTCCCACTGAACACCACATTAATATACTGTGAGATGTGAATATAGTAATTATAGTTGGGGTTCCCTAAGGACGGGAAAGTTGGTCCAAAGGGGTTCCTCCTAGGAAAGGACCAGAAACACTGCTATGCTTCCAATCTAGGGAAACCTCTAAAACAGATTAAATACTTAACTGAGAGCGGTTTCACATGGCCAGGGATTTGCATTTCTGTTCATCTAGTCCAGAAGTTTATTCAGCTCTTTATACAACACAGCCCCAAAGTTTCAGCTACAGTATAGTAAGACTTAGGGCTTTGTTCACACTTGTAATGTCGTGCATTTCATTAAATGTATTGCAATGCACTGTGGGTGCCAGACCAAACATTTGCAAATGCAGTGCATCCCACAAAAACAAAATACATGATACATTTTACATAGTGCATGGTATTGCATTTCTGTTTGGGGTTTCATTGCCGTGAACTGCATCAAAGCGAGCATTTGAGCAATGAAATAGTGTAAGTTAACTTTTACAGTGACAGTCCCTCTGTCAGCCTGTAACTGGACAGTAATAGGATAAACAGCACCTTTTTATTTGAGTCCAATAAAAAGGTATTTAATGAATTAATTTTGAGGTTTACGGATTAGACTAAAGAGTGTTCATCTGATAACTTTCTGGAGTTCCACTGTCAGACATCTCACATTATCGGGGACTCGTTAACAGTTATATGTTCTAAAAAGCCAATCTGTTATTCATTTTGTTTATTTTAGTTTCCCCTACAATAAGAGGATTAGTAGCAAGGAAAAAAACTGACCTTTAATATCACCTACACTGCCAACACTGAGCCCAAAGAAAAAGCATGGGTGTGGTGCAAAATGTGACTAAGCTTTGTATGTTAAAACTGACTCATCAAGACTTGTGTCCACACCTCTGCAGGAACATTCATAAACACAAAACCAAAAACATATTTGTAAAAAAGAGTCTTTACTTCAACCACATATTGAGAGCTGAAAATATACTGCAATATAAGCATACATCTATGTGGAAAATTCAACCTACTGTAAGACAACAGTTACAGGTCACACTGCAAGCCTGCCAACACAACTGGAAAAAATATACACACGTACCGACATGGCAATATGGTGAATCAATTCATGACTAAAACATAGCTTAAATATCATCTGTGCAACACTTTGTGAAAAACAGATTAAAAGAAAACTGTGTGCCAATTTTTCGTACACTAGATATATATATATTCACATATTCTGTTGCTTGGAACCACAAAAAAAAGGTAATAATTGTAACTGATGGAAGGATTAAACCCTTGTCTGTTAAGTTTTTCTTGCCGTCTGTCCCAATTTTCCTTTACTACCTGTCCCCAAATATATAAAGTATGCTGAAGGAATTCCCTTCTTAGTCCTTGTACATGTGATCTGTCACTTCTAGACCTTTGACGTCACTTTGAAGAGAAACCAGCAGCCAACAAATCATACGTGATAGTGATTTTTAGCTATTCGATTTACATCTTCCAAATCTGATTACTTTTTGAGAAGAACAATCGAAGGGGTACAATATAATACAGCTGTGTGAGGTGTTTTAGGACTTCTAACCAATTCACAATATGAAAATTGACTGAATTAGTCCAATTAGAAAAATGCCAATTTTGTTGTGGAAACTAAGGCTACGTACACACGTGCAATATTCAGTCGTTGTTAATCGTTTGTTTTGCAACTACAACGATTATTTACGATTATTTTGAAAGATCGTATTGTGCACAAACCTGTACATGCTGTAACGATACGATCGTTCAAATTTAATCCACCAATAATGTACACACTCTAGATGCGATTGTTTGAGCAATGCAGGAAGCGACATGTAAAGGAGAAAGTGTACTGCAGAACCATCCACGATCACTGAACGACAGTACACACAACAGCCAATAGCGAACGATCGTCGCTCAATCAGACCTGCGGGGACGGTCGTTCGTTTCCAGCGACAATCCTCGTTTGTCAACGTCGTTGTGCATTTTTTTTTTGTTAACGATTATCGGACAATCGGTCGTTAGTCATTCGTTTCCAACGATAATTATTGCAAGTGTGAAGGCAGCTTAGGTCTTCCAGCTAGTCTGATATTCAGTCACTAGTAGGGCCACCAATATCACTGCTGCATTGGTAGAAATCATGACTCTGCAGTTTAATCCAGATGTCACTGGAATGTTTCTACATGGCTTTGCATCAATAGAGGCCAAATAGCCAGTGTGATATTGTCCTAAACAGTATTAATCATTTGCATCTCAACTC
>NC_092864.1:19282924-19284972 GCF_032062135.1 Pyxicephalus adspersus | reverse complement strand
CAGGTAACAGCTGTCACAAACCTAGCTGTAGGTAAGCAATGTTAAGGACTTTCTCCTTTCTGAAATTTGCAATGGCCAAAGGCTGAGGAGACCTTAGGATTCTAATAAACAACTGATGCCTCTCTCTTGTTTAATAATAATAATAATAATAATAAATAGAGGACCTGTCACTGCCTTATTACTATTACAGGAAAAGTTTATGTCCCCACTGTGATAGTAATAAAACTATAAATAATCAAATGTGCAACAATGTTCTAACTTTAGGATACATACTAAAGTTTAAAAGTAGACAAAACAAAATGCTTTGTATTATAGAAATTACAAGTTGTACAAACTAAATGGGAAGGGGGATCATAGTCAAGTTCCAAATAAAATCATATTGACAAAACATATCTGCAATACAAACTTATTTTATCAATGAAAAGCACCATGTGGTTTCTGTGATGTCTCTCTTTTGCAGTTTCTAAACCAAGTGTTTCGTGGAACCTTAGGGTTCCTCCAGAGGTTGCTGGGGGTTTCTTGAACAATGGGCAATTTGTCCCTTTCAGTTTAGTCTAACTGACCCCCAGTCATCTTTTTAGCTGACATTCTTCCAACTGACCACCAGACTAATGTACTGTGAGCTGTGGATATAGTAATTATTGCAGGGGTTCCCTGAGGACAGGAAAGTTATTTCAAGGGTTTCCCCATGGTAAAAAGTTTGAGAAACATTGCTTTAATGTATTCAAACCTAATGTGACATGCCCTCTTCAAAACTGTTCTGAAAAGTAACATGGCTATGGGGGTTTGTGTAGACCCCAAAAGCAACAGGTTTGAATTCTAAGTATTTTCCATGTATGTATTTTTAATACATGGGCAAACCCCATTGGGAAAATTCACTATCTTTCCCTGTGACCACCGTCTGGAGCACATAATGTGACTGAAAATCTAAAATTTTAGAATTCCAGGCGAGGACAAATATTCCAATAGAAACAACTGTTCAGATGATAAGAAGGGATATTGTCACTTTTGAGAAATGTCCTCTCACTTTGTGTTCTCAGAAGAGTCTCAACGAGTGAGACAGTCCATAATCCATTCTCCAGCAAAATTTCCAAAGGACTAAAGTGAGAGGTACAGAGCCTGGCAGCTTTGGGGACAATATATCACCAGACAGATGAGTACAAATATCACCATACATGGTATGATCTTATACAATCTTTGCTTTATCAAAAGCATGCAATGTGAGGGCCTTTCTAAACTATCCAACCAGTCAGGCCCGTGTGCGACATAGATGGATGATGGATCTAAAATAGTTTGCAGGGTGTGTAATAAGCCTAAAGCACATATAAATATCCAATTTTAAAACTGTTTGATCAGGTTGGTACTTTTTGCAGAAAGAGACTGGGGATGTCCCTGCAATATTCATTCTTACTTGCCTGATCGCTCCAAAGAACTGTCAAAAGTCAAGCTGTGCATGTGCATGCCAGCATTGGTTGCCCGGGTACTCGGCAATCACATCTTCCCCTGCGCTCACTGTCCCAGAGTTACGTCATCCTGGCCTGGCCAACAGGGGAATATAGCGGGGTTTAGTTCTGCTTTAGGACTGGTAGGGGAGATTTTAAATTAATTATTTAAAGGTGTTATAACTGTTGGGCTATGTAACACCGGCAAATGATTGACCGTGAAAGTTTCTTTTTTTCTCCCTATGGAATATTTTAATAAATATTTTCACTTTATTTAAGAGTGGCTAACCCCAAAAGGTATTATTTATTAATTTGAGGGGGACACCCCTCCCCTTACATCTCTAATGCCACGGCAGAGCTGAAAGAATGTACACCTGAAGCCCCCTGGGAAGAATTCATCACTTTGCTTCTTCTTCTGCGCACGTCTGATCACGGCATGTACAGAAGGGGCTTTCCTCTAATGTAAAAAAGTGCCTTGAGATTATAAGTGTTTTTACATTTTCAGTAAGACGTGTCACCTGATGTCACCTGTGCACAGTGCCATATCTGGCGGCATAGGAAGAAGAAGGTGGGGCCCAATGTCCAGTCTGGAACAATGAAGGAGGT
>NC_092864.1:19280297-19281741 GCF_032062135.1 Pyxicephalus adspersus | reverse complement strand
GACAACTTCATTGTTGGATAACCCCACAGATATAATAAAGCTTCTGAAAAGTGATCAAATACACAAACAAGTAATATTTTATGTTCCACAACAAAAAGTTTGTCAAATATGTGTTTTGGTAACATAGGAAACAAGTAAATTTTTACTTTTTTTTTTTGCAGTGTCCTAAAAGTGAGAATATTTTACTTCCTGTACTGGACAACAGGAAATGAGAAGAAATTCCCCCAGGTCCACTTCCTGTTGTGGACAGATCTAGCCAAACGGAAGTCTCTTCATCTTCTCTCTCTGAAATGCCGCCAGTCCTGAGCAGTCCCACAGCATTGCTGGTGTAGCACAGGGGTAAGCAGAGCAAGATTGTGATCGGCCATATTGGCAGCCATTGGCATAGGTGGGTCGCATCCCACAAATTTGGCTCCATTCCCCAGGGCACTGAGACTGAGCTGGGACCAGGGAATGCCATTTCTGGCCGCATCCAAAGTTTTGCTGCTGGGCCGACTGATTTCTAGGTATGGCCCAGCCTGTCAGGCTTTATATTCCTGTTATGGGGTCACAACAGAAAATGAGAGAACATTTACAAAGGAAAAGGAAATCCCCCATAATGGCTGGCACAGGAATTAGCTGCCTCCCTTGTGTTTGTTTCCAGTGATAACTGTAATAATTTGGATTTGTCATCAAGTTCTTTCCCGGTGACAACAGCCAACAGGACAAAAAGGGTGAATCTTTCTGGTGGGGACACAGACAGCAGTAAATGCCAGGCGGAGGTTCTATTCCACACAAACTAATGGGACTGCTCAGGACTGGCGGCATTTCAGAGAGAGAAGAGGAAGAGACTTCAGTTTGGCTAGATCTGTCCACAACAGGAAGTGGGACACGTACCTGGCGGAATTTCTTCCTTTTTCCTGTTTTCCAGGACAGGAAGTAAACTATTCTCACTTTAAGGACACTGCAAAAAAAAAGTAAGGATTTACTTGTTTCCTATGTTACCAAAACACATATTTGACCGACTTTTTGTTGTGGAACATAAAATATTACTTGTTTGTGTATTTGAACACTTTTCAGAAGCTTTATTATATCTGTGGGATTATCCAACAATGAAGTTGTCACCACAGTGATTGTCACATGGCACTAAGGGACAGCTTGGGTCTTTCCAGCTGCTCTATAACCACAAGTATAGTCAGACCACAGGCATAGAACTAGACAGGAGCTGAAGGTCCCCAGCCAGCCGACAACATTTAGGGAAAAGGGACCATTGCGACTACACCTGCTCGTCCACACCACGTGATTAACCCAGCCACCTTCCCGCCGCGTGACGTCACACAAGCCCTTTGAGTGAATGGAACGCACAGGGAGGAGGAGTCTTCTTGGCGTCTAGGTGACGTCGCTCGTGACGTAGAGTTCCCGGAAGTGGAGTGCGCGCGGTGGAAGCGGCGGTGATTGTTGTTGT
>NC_092864.1:19274449-19278834 GCF_032062135.1 Pyxicephalus adspersus | reverse complement strand
AGAGTCGGGTTAGTTGAATACCAGAGAGGAGGAGGTTACAGTAGTCTAGGAAGTGATAATCAATCCTGATCAATACCCATAAGGTATTGATTATTGTCTGTCCACCATTGGGGAGATTTCACATCATTTCTTGTCCTGATAGCAACAAGACAATAAATGAGATGAGTGGTTATCACAGGAAGACACAGACATTAACTACCTTAAAATTATCAACAGGGCAAATATACAGGAACAAACCCCCCAGCGGGAGCAATAGAAGCAGACATTGATGAAGATCTCCTCATTTTGGCTGCAGTTGAGCTTTAGGTGTTTGGCTAGCTGAAGGTGAAATGAGGCAGAGACAGGGCTGGAAGAGGTTTACAGGTGAGGGAGAAATCACAGAGACCGTCATCAATGCGGTGGTGATCACTGGTGGTCTGAAAAGCAGCAAGTGACACTTCAATAAAATGGAATCTGCAGAATTCTTAGATGTCCCTCTACTTGTTGTCATGCAGGGCAGCACAGAATAAGCAGGTAAATCAGGAGAATGTTATATTACAAATTCTTCATCAGGTAGAAATATTTCATTTCTGCTGTGCTGCCTGACTGGAGCTTTGTTATGAGGGCCCACATGTATTCCTATGTTTGCAGTGTCCTTGTGTTGTTTTGGTTGTGCATTACCCGTATCAAAACCAAACAGGACGGCAATGCTGCGTACGCATCACATGACCCACAATGTTTACATCATAGGAAAACCCAGGGCCATTGTGGTGCAGTCAGCATTTGTTTACACATTGTGTAGATCCCATAAAAAGAACTAAACATGTTTATATAACTTCTTTCCATCCCATGCTGCTTCATGTCTGAACAAAAAGTCTGAGGAAAATCAACATACTTTATCATTTCAATTTCAAATTTTTAGTTGTCATGTGGAACAGGAATAAAAGAAAAATCATCCAATGGGGATGCCATTCTAATGTCAACTGTGTAAGAAGGGTTTCCCTTATTTTGGGGAGATTTCTGATTGTGAACAGGCAGGTTCATAGTTGCAGAAAAAAACAAGCAATGTCTCCCCTGCAATAAAATAAACTCTGCAATAAAGTCTGCATGTTGGCAATTATTTGACTAAATTTGCTTCTTCTTGCCAGTGTCAGCACCTTTGCCCAACTCTTTTGCATTTGGGATTAATTTTATTACACAGTATTTATATAATGCCAAATTATTATCCAGCACAAAGGGGCTCACAATCTAATGTATCTACCTCAGTCATATGTCATTAATACAGTCTAGGGTCAATTTGGGGAAGCCAATTAACCTAACAGCAAGTTTTTGGAATGTAGGAGGAACCCGGAGTACCCAGAGGAAACCCACACAAACATAGGCAGTGCTCAACCCAGAAATTTTTTTAAGCCGCGTGGGAAGAAATTGTAGGCAGGTGGCAGCACCTGTATTGTGACCAAACGCTTCAGTAACCACCCAAAAACAGCCGGGGGGGGTGCTAAAAAGTACCGGGCGGTGCACCCGCTAAAAGGTCCTGGGGAGAACCCTGACAGGGAGAACCTGCAAACTCCATGCAGATAGTGTCCTGTCTGAGATTTGAACCTGGGACCCAGTGCTGCAAAGGCCGGAGTGCTAACCTCTGAGCCACCATGCTGCACGATTTTCAGCTATCTTGCTTGGCTAGGTTGGAATGTTATAATTCCCTCTTATACACGTGAGATTTAATTCTTTCCTGACATGCACAGTGTGAACGGGAGGTTTTCCTTAATAAAGCTGAACAATGAACATTGGTGGGTCAGGGTTACAGGTTACTTGGGTGACAACACATAGTGGGCTCTGGATAATGGATAAAGAACAACTTTAAAAGCCTTTTGATCAAGGTTTTCTAGAATAAATCTGGATTTGGAGGCAATGAGCTATATCCACACATAGCAGTGGTGCCCTCTATAATTTAGAACCTTTACTCTTCTCTGAAGAAGATGGTGAAACAAGCAATGTCTCCCCTGCAATAAAATAAACTCTGCAATAAAGTCTGCATGTTGGCAATTATTTGACTAAATTTGCTTCTTCTTGCCAGTGTCAGCACCTTTGCCCAACTCCTTTGCATTTGGGATTAATTTTATTACACAGTATTTATATAATGTCAAATTATTATGCAGCACAAAGTCCCTCAAAGGGGCTCACAATCTAATGTATCTACCTCAGTCATATGTCATTAATACAGTCTAGGGTCAATTTGGGGGAAGCCAATTAACCTAACAGCAAGTTTTTGGAATGTAGGAGGAACCCGGAGTACCCAGAGGACCCACACAAACACAGGCAGTGCTCAACCCAGAAATTTTTTTAAGCCGCGTGGGAAGAAATTGTAGGCGGGTGGCAGCACCTGTATTGTGACCAAACGCTTCAGTAACCACCCAAAAACAGCCGGGGGGGTGCTAAAAAGTGCCGGGTGGTGCACCCGCTAAAAGGTCCTGGGGAGAACCCTGACAGGGAGAACCTGCAAACTCCATGCAGATAGTGTCCTGTCCGAGATTTGAACCTGGGACCCAGTGCTGCAAAGGCCGGAGTGCTACCTCTGAGCCACCATGCTGCCCGATTTTCAGCCATCTTGCTTGGCTAGGTTGGAATGTTATAATTCCCTCTTATACACGTGAGATTTAATTCTTTCCTGACATGCGCAGTGTGAAAGGGAGGTTTTCCTTAATAAAGCTGCACAATGAACATTGGTGGGTCAGGGTTACAGGTTACTTGGGTGACAACACATAGTGGGCTCTGGAGAATGGATAAAGAACAACTTTAAAAGCCTTTTGATCAAGGTTTTCTAGAATAAATCTGGATTTGGAGGCAATGAGCTATATCCACACATAGCAGTGGTGCCCTCTATAATTTAGAACCTTTACTCTTCTCTGAAGAAGATGGTGGGATTAGGACCCTAAAGTTAATAAAGCAGCCCAATGTTTCCAAGTGATGTACAAATTCGGAAACAATGCCGTTTTTATTGGGATATCAAATGTAGCTTAGTTGCCAGTGTAATTGTCTAACTTGAGATTAGAAACATATTTATTGGGCATTAGTGTGACGTCTAGTTTCTGGAATGTTTCCACAATATGGAGCCATGATTTGAGCTAATGCTGCAACCGTTGTTACTCCTTTAACCAGTTTTCTTCTATAACCATCATTTTGCTTTTCAATGGAAGTAAAATATAAGAAATTATAGATTATAATATTATTTAAAAAATGTTAGCAGGTAGTTTTTTCATTACAGAAAGGACAGGAAATGTCCCTTCTGCAATAAAAGACACTTAGCAGCCCAATCGCAATTTTTTTTTTAATAAACTCCTCTGCCCGTACGTCACTGTGATTGCTGACATCCTCTCCTGGTCTTCTTCCAGGTTTGTGATCATCAGGCATCTTGATTGACTAGGTCAGAATAATGTAACAAATGTAATTTGTTCTAGACAGCTAGATATGTGCTGGGATACCCTCATTGCCTGTCCCTTCTGCAGTAAACCACCTGCCAGCTTACAATTTTACTTTTTTGTTTCAGTTAATTCCGCTTTAACTACTCGCCCTTCATAAAACAAAAAACCTTGTTAGTATACAACTTTTCCACTGGATGTAAAATAATAATTACCTGTACTTTATACAAGCCCCTCAGTGCTCAACCCAGAATTTTTTTTAAGCCGGGTGGTAAGAAATTGTAGGCGGGTGGCAGCCCCTGTATTGTGACCAAACTCTTCAGTAACCACCCAAAAACAGCCGGGTGGGTGCTGAAAAGTGCCGGGTGGTGCGCCCAGCTAAAAGGGCCTGGGGAGAACCCTGCCCCTGACTGTGAAGAATCATTAGTTTATTTTTCAGTTTTGCTGATCTGTGAGAGGAAAGGTGCCCCTAGAATGAGTGGTAACTGGGAAGAAAGGTGCTCCTTTGCTGGTCAGTGTGAGATAGAATGTCACAGCATTGATGGTTAGTGGGACAAATAGTGCAAAATTATTAATGGGAATAAGAAACGCCCCAGTGTAGGGGTTATCGGTAAGATAAATTGCCCCAGCATTGGTGATCAATGGTAGGAAGAGTCATTTTACCGGGGCCTTGAAATTATGTTTGTCTAAGGACAGTACTGTGGGATCTGGGTGTCATGAGGACTGTCCCTGCTAATGTGATGATTGCTATGGGCTTGTTCACATGCGGTTCCATACAGAAACAGATTAGTTAACACAATGCACAACCATTCACTGGGTGGCCATTCACTTGTGTGAAATGATTGTAAGCTATTCCGGGCAGGGTCCTCTCCTCCTCCTGGGTCACTGTCTGTATTTGTCATTGGCAATGTACAGCGCTGCTTAATATGTTGGCGCACAATAAATATTGTTTATTAATAATAATAATTACATTTCCTGGGGATTATA
>NC_092864.1:19269520-19271275 GCF_032062135.1 Pyxicephalus adspersus | reverse complement strand
TTTTGGATTTCCCTTCACTTACATCCTCACTGACAATAGTTGGACATTAGAAGCTTCTCAGGTGTTATGTTCCTTCTTAACTCTATACAAAATTAAACAATATAATATTTTGATAAATGCTCTTTAATAAAACAAAAATGTTGCTTGCTGAACCTTGTTCTGGCCCATCATTAGATGTGTCTGATTCAGACTTGCAACACTCACTGTGGAGTTGGGAGCGTCAGGAATGTCCCTACTCTACAGAGTCTTTCTATATGTCTGCATGTTCTGACAGCTGTTACATATTGCCATATGTGACATAACCCCGAGGATACACTAAACCCTACTGACAGCCACAACTGGGCATGTAAATGCTGCATCTCGTCCTATTAACCAGTATGACTTATGACGAGGAAGACGTACGATACTTAAAGGATTACTGGACTACTGCAGAGGGTGGGTTAGTTTAGGTTGGGAGAGGGGAAAACAGAATAACTGCATTATGTTAGGAAGTGGAGTTATCTGTTCAAGCTGAAACCAAAGCAGATACAAAAATATCCCCAAATGTGTAACTAAATCTTGGGGATTACTCACCTGTCCCCATTGCGTCAGGGCCACAATCTTCACCTTTCTCTCTGCATTCTGATCTTTGGTTGCCATGATTGACCAGGCCGTAATAACGTTACTTCCGTGCAGATATATAATATATCATTGACAATGTCTTCATCTGCTTTTCTCTCTAGAAGAAGAAAGCAATTTCTGTATCTGTATGAACTTGTTTCTTGTATCGCCTAGAGCAGGGGTGCCCACACTTTTTTTGGTTTGTGAGCTACTTTTAAAATGACCAAGTCAAAGTGATCTACCAACTATTAAAACTTGGACTTAACTCCTGTGCGCTGTAGAGTTTATTTTGAAAGGCAGGGCTCCGCCATCCACTCGCATTGCCTTTGCGATCTACCGGCGGATCGCTATCCACCTGTTTGGCCCCCCTGACCTAGAGTAAGCATCTACTTCCTGCATTGAGATAGCAGACCGATGAAAATATTGGCGCCTGTTCAGTTCCACACGCATTAGCCTTAGCTGCCACATCCTATCTTATAAATGTTTAAAAAGTAACCATATTTCAATCTGTTCAGGAGGGGGAGAGAACTGAGAAAAATTCTTATTGTCTGTAGCATATGGGTGCATTCATCTCAGCCAAGACAAAACCAATGGTCTGAAGAATGACTTTTTAATGTTAAACGTCATTTTTTTTTTTTTTTTATTAAAATAATGTTCTTCCTGGCCCTTTTTAGCTGGGTGCACCACCCCGCACTTTTCAGTAACAACTCAGCTGTTTTTGGGTGCTAACTGAAAAGTTAGGTCTCAATACAGGGGCCCCCACCTGGCTTAAAAAAATTCTGGGAATACTGCAAAGGTTATATGGTTGCTGTGTATTTTGACATGTCAGGAACATATTCATAAAAACTTCCAAAAGTATTCCGAGGTCTATTTCCAGCAACTCTATCACAGTATATATCTGTTCTAAAATAGAATAAGCACCTTGGGAGCCCCAAAACCTGAAATACACTATTAGATCTATATAAACTTATAGACCTAAGAATTTCTCCATTTTTCTCTTGGTTCCTGAGTCTGTCTATCATACTTTGGGGGTACTTATAGTGGATTCGCATTGGCATGACAGATTAAACTTGGTGTATGTGTGGATGCCTTTGCATATTACTCATTTTGTTGCTTTTTGGTAAAGATTTGCACTATCTCTCTGGATAAAAAACA
>NC_092864.1:19264021-19267336 GCF_032062135.1 Pyxicephalus adspersus | reverse complement strand
TTTTTTTTACCACAAAGTAATGAAGTAACCTAATAAATTATCATCACCCAAAGCATTGTGATTAGTTGACAGCTCATGTCAGTTATGTCTTATTGTAGCTCTGTGTTTTCTTGAGATTTTTTTTGTATGTCTATTTCTTCTTCTATTTGTTCTTCTCATTCATATGCAGGTCATGCTCCTCCAGGAGATTTCATTGCTCTGGGCTCCAAGGGACAAACCAGTGACTCCAAAGCCCCCTCCAACCTTCTGAAGCCAGCTGCTTCTGGCCTGACCTCTGAAAGGAAGCGAGAGGCCCCAGCTGCAATACCCAGCACTTCAGGACTGTCCGGGCTCACTAAAAGGCCCAAACTTTCATCCACTACCTCCTTAGGGCGATTGGCTGAGGCGGCTGTAGCAGAGAAGAGAGTGATCTCTCCATCTATCAAAGAGCCATCTGTTGTCCCAATTGAAGGTGCCAATGCCTGTTTACTCTAGAACATGTTCCGTATTTGCTTGGGATTTATTATGCAGTGCAGGTCAACAAGTACTTTCTTAGATTACACACACACTGTTTATATGTGTCTTTTGCTGCTTTCATTACTGTCTCTGAAGTTCTCTTCAGCTGTTTATTTTTCTTTTCATAAATGTTGTGACCTGCACTATTAGTAGCTAAGGAATTTTGAAAGGTATTTTAACCACTACAGTACATAGTCTTATAGTTAAGGAGTTTTTCAATTTCTTTGAGTTTTTTTTTTTTCTTACTACATTTTTCTAAAAAAATGATATTGCCCAGAGTTGTGATAGGTTTAACCAATTCCCTTCCTGAGGTTATTGAAGCCTAGATGCCTGGACATTTTTTAGTAGAATCAATATGCAAGATTAGATTGACAGTGGTTGAGCAACCAGTTCACCAAAGAAAGGGTTGTTAATAAAAATGCCAATTTCTTGTCCATTCCATTTTTGAAAGTGGAGATCAGCTGTAAAAATCACCAATTTTCAACAGGGTTGCTACTTTTTGATTTTTCGTAGCATCAAGTATTGTTCTAGTAAATCTTGTTCAGAAAACGTTCTGATGATCCTCCTTATCCCTTTATCCTATATTATTCTTTCAGTTCCTCCAGCATCCCTGTTAGATGATATTGAGGCTTCTGAGCAAGAAGGCAACGACGATAGAATTGAAGGGGTTCTTTGTGGAGCAGTAAAGCAACTTAAGATAAATAGAGCAAAACCAGATCCCACGTTGTATTTAAGTTTAATGTACCTGGCAAAAATGAAGCCCAATATATTCGCAACAGAAGGCGTCATAGAGGTGAGGTTATTTATTGTGTATGTTAAATTGTTTTCTAGTACATATATATGTATGTTACTGATTTCTGTTTTTTGTAAAAGGGTTACCTTTATTCTAATCAGTGTTAACATAAAGTAGACTTTTATGCAGCAGATATAAAAACACACAAAAGCTTTACTGCACCCCATGTTAAAAGGAATATCAAAAAATCTCCTTATACAAACATACTACAGATAATATTTAGTGGTCTCACTGATCTGACCTGTGCAGAGCTGATAAGTGTTTATATCCATTTATAACCCACTTTAATCTAAAGTACTTATCTTATACCAGGGTCATCGATGGGGAACAATTAAAACCCACCTGCCTGTGCCTACCATGGGGAATAATAGTCTGTTCATTTACTTTTTTATATCAGGACATGTGCTGGTAATAGAGGCCAAAGACAGCCTTTTGTGCTTTAATTTAGGATCATATACTTCATGGTACAGGTAACTAAAGTCTGTGTGTGTTTGCTTGTCACACACAAAGTCTGTAGATGTATTTTTATTTTAGTGTAGAGTGGTGGTTGGCTAAAAAGCTGTGTTAGTGTTTTCACATTTAAAACAATGTGTTTCATTTTTTTATATTACAAATACAATACTAGATTTTCATTTTTGATCTAATTGCCTATAGCTCAGTTGATGATATCTTTTTTTTCAGCTGTTGATTATTAGTATTAATGTATACTGTGTTTCAGGCTTTGTGCAGCTTGCTACGAAGAGACGCCACAATAAATTTCAAAGCCAAAGGCAACAGCTTGGTGTCCGTTCTGGCCTGCAATCTTCTAATGGCAGCCTACGAAGAAGATGAGAACTGGCCGGAAATATTTGTTAAGGTTAGAAAGATGGATGTGAAATACATATCCATATGTGACAATACATATTTTTCATGTTATTTATTTCTCCCATAATAATAGTGTTAAGTTAAAAGGACCCTATTAACTTCCTGTAAAATACTTTTGCATTATATTACTGTGCATTGTATTTTTCACAGTACATATGTGTGTACATAATGTGTGCTGAATGTAAAATAGATATCTGTTTGTGTGTGAAATTTTCAATTACCTTTGTTTCTACATGGCTTTCTTTAGGTGTACATAGAAGACTCTTTAGGAGAGAGGATTTGGGTGGACAGCCCACACTGCAAGACTTTTGTGGAAAACATCCAGACTGCGTTCTGCACTAAAATGCCCCCTAAAAGCATGGCAGTACATGGAGAAGCTGGTCGAATTGCAGGAGACCTCAGTGCTGGTATTGTATTTTTTTATAGAATAAAACTAATCATGCAAAACTTTGGAAGCTCAAAAATTTAGGGTATTTATACTAATGTAATTCTTTGCAGTGTGTAATTGCAGGTTGTGTTATGGCAGCCGACTAATTATGAATTAGTTGCCAACACACTAAATTAGGCAAAAAGAAACAAAAACAGGTCTTTACCCTTTTTTTTATAGTGCATCACAATGTATGCTATTAGGTGCATTTTGCATTGAACATTATTTTACAATTTGTTGCGTTACAGGTTACAATGCATTGACAAGATAGGTTGGGGTTCATAATGCATGATGAAATGCACCATCACAAAATAACAAGCATGAATAGCTCCTAAATGTCACTTAGTTTGTGCATCATCCAATTTATAGCCAACAATCTTCTCTCCTTGTATTGTTACACCAGGCAACAGTCCTCATCCATCCTTGACAGAAGAAGAGGATAGTCAAAGTGAGCTGCTCATAGCTGAGGAAAAACTAAGCCCTGAGGAGGAAGGACAGTTAATGCCACGGTATGTTATTACTTCCTAAATACAGGTTGACAATAGAAAATCTGTCCATCGATAATCCGCTTCTTTCAGTTTTCCGGCATGAATTTCAGATCACATTTTCAATACATGTACTGCATTACACTGCTTGGCCACTTTAATGGCGCTGTTCTGGAGAAACGCTTGCTAAATTAAATACACATTAAGATGTCCCTGCTGCCTGCTCCCTGTGCAAGATGTCCGCTGTGCTG
>NC_092864.1:19200047-19262553 GCF_032062135.1 Pyxicephalus adspersus | reverse complement strand
AAGGTAAGATCAAAACTAGTATGAATGCTATCATCTAAGTCAATTTTCATTTCCTTGTGAACAAATAGTCAATTGTGCAGGGTTACAATAAACTCTAATTTTATTATATAAAGGGAAACCAAAATGCTCAAAATATACTCACATTTATAGCTCTCCAAGATTGCAGGTGATAAACTATCATGGGTGAAATAGCAAAACTGGAACAGATTTCCTAAAATCATTTTCTGTTTTTTGGCAAATGTTTTCAGTCCTGACTTGGTCCATTCCTGGTTTGCTGGATCACCCCCTGTTCACCCATAACATTCTATACTCTCCAGTCTTTGAGAGTTTTAATGAATTTGGCCCTTATTTCCGATGGCAACACTTTGCTCTTGGGGAGATTTCATTTATCTCCCCAAGAGCAAAGTGTTTGAACTGACAAACAGGGTGTTTGAAAACAAATGCCACTGATCGCCATTGTATCTATAGGATTGTGCACTTTTAAATGGTGAACGCTATTCGGTAATCTTTAAATTAAATTAATATTGTGGAGATATTGGTTGTACTTTCTTGTAATTAGGAGGTGTTAAAAAGGTGTTTATCTGATTTGAGAGGATGGTTCTTTGAAATAGAAGGATATACATATTTGGACAGTCTACATGTTGATGGGTCTATATGTTGGTGAAGTTTATAGTAAATTGCAACCTTAATTTTCCTTTAATTTTATTTAGCTGACTCGTCCAGCCCAGGATCTGCTTATGTCAGTCTGTATGAATTGTAACACTCATGGGTCTGAAGACATGGAAGTCATATCAAATTTAATTAAAATTCGACTCAAGCCAAAAGTTCTTCTTAACCATTACATGCTGGCTGTTAGGTAAGATGGATTCAGAGTACAGGATTATACATACTAAGTGCAATGCCCCCTGTCTTATGAATTGTGAACCACTGCTTTTTTTATTGTTTGTTAGGGTCCTCTTTAATTCCAGTAGAATGTGAACGTGAAGACTAGTTACACAAGCTACTTTCACCCAGGGCTCTGTGGAACCTTAGGACTCTTCCTGAGGTTTCCAGGGGTTCCATAGAGCTGGGGGTCTATTGACCTTTCATCTGAAGCCATTGACATGGCACCAATTTTGACTAGCTATGTAAGAATTACATTGGGGTGACAGGAAAACAAGACTGCACACAAAATGTGCATAAAAACTGTTTCTGCTTAAAATTACCAATATTTTAACCAACTACAAACAAAAAATATAAAATGTTACATAAATAAATAACAAAAGGTTTCTTCCACCTACTGAAATCATAATCAAGGCACTGCAGTTAATGTTATGGTATTACAAATTAAAAAGATAGATCAGTTTGTGTAGTTCATTTAGGAACAGCTCCCAGATGAAGTTCTCCTTGCTTCACTGGTGAAGGCATAATCAGTATAGGTTCAGTGGGTCTTTCCACCTGTTTTGGTAATCAGTCCAATTAGTTATAGGTGGAAGGTGTACCCTTCTTAAAAGCACTGTACATTTTAAATTGTTTTAAAAAATTCTACAACTGTACTGTGTTTGTCTTTTAGCACCAAACATCAGAAAATGTATTTTATTGGCTTTTTATATCACTCATTATTGTGCCTTGGTGCTGTGCATTTTAGTAGTGCACCCTAACATTTGATATATTTTCTACTTGTCCTACTGGAATGAGACATACTTGTTGGCATTGTAATAAAAAATTATTTTTGCATGGCTCTTCTGAAATAAGTCTTTGTCATACTGTGACACAAAAAAAGTTCAGTTATAGCAGTTAGAGTTGCAGCTACATTTTTAAAAGGATTTTAAAGTTCTTTTCTCCTTTATGACACAAAGGCTACAGCCCTGTTATTCCCAGGCTTTCTCCTATTCAAGTATCTAAGGCCTAACCCTGCTTTGCTTCAAAGAACGGTTGAGATCTGGCCTGTTTTTGGTATGATCGTGTGTGTTCGTTTTTTTTTGTTCTATAAACTCAATATGGTTATTTTGTATGAGGTAGAAAACTGGAAAGTCCCAAGGAAAACACAATACTAGGAAAATGCACAAACTCCATGCAAATATTTTCCTGACTTAATTTTAAACCTGGGATCCCAGTGCTACTATGTAAAAAAGCTAACCACCATGCTGCTAATTTTAGGAGCCTTTAGTCTTCACAGTAAAGCAGCTGGATAACACAGGGACGTCATGGGGACCAAGAATTAAAAGTGTAGTAGTGGAAGAAATTATATATTGGCAGTTGCTTATAAAAGGAACATGTTCAGAGAAAAGCTTGTGCTGGTTTTAAGAATCCCTTTTTGGAAGTGCTTATTGGCTAGCCATTCTTCTGATCTAGTGGTTTCTGTACTTTGAGTTGCTGACTCAGAACAAATATGCATCTTATGGCTTTTGACCATTGTATGTTGGGCTTGAATTGCCGGCTCACTACCAGTTTACACCAGAAGATCTGTATCGCAGTTACTCTACTATCATTTAAAAAGGAAAGACAATTATACATTTATAACTTGACTGGTTTGTTACAAAAAATCTTAACAAACAGTTAGTTTGTTTATTTACTGGTACTTACTTTTTTAAACTCCTATGACAGCTCTGTCCTTTGTATTGTAGGGAGCTGTTGAACGCACACAGAGATAACCTTGGCACAATGGTCAAATTTGTGATATTTAATGAGCTTTCCAACGCTAGGAACCCAAACAACATGCAGATCCTGTATACGGTATTGCAGCACAGCTCTGAGCTGGCACCAAAGGTAACTTGCTTATTAGTCAAATTAGCGGGATTGTGGAGTAAACAGCTCACAGCATGAAACATCTCTTGCTTTCTTTAGTTCCTAGCTATGGTGTTCCAAGACTTGCTTACCAATAAAGAGGATTATCTGCGTGCATCACGAGCTTTGCTACGGGAGATCATCAAACAGACCAAACATGAAATAAACTTCCAGGCGTTTTGTCTTGGTTTAATGCAAGAGAGGAAGGAGGCACAATACGCCGACATGGAGTTCAAGGTATTGTGTTCAGCCTGTGTCTTATTACTGTTATAAATAATAAACGTCTTGTTCTTGTTTGATGTTGGATCCTTGTATGAAATGAAAGATTAATGAAGTCTTGAAAGGGCTTTTGCTCCTAAACCCAGTAAAACAAAATCCACTTCAGAAGCTGGAAGTGGCAGAAGTTTCAGGTGTGTTTTAAAAGCAGCTAGGATGCTGCCCAAGGACCTAGTATTGCTTTCTCTGCCCTTTATGATACAATGAGCCTTTGGCTAGAGATGCTCATATTGAAAAGGAACATTGCTTTGATTGGATGGCCTTAAAGCTGTAAGAACTGTGATTACCATTCAGCTTGAAAGTCCTGTAACAGAGAGGATTCTGCTTTCCTTCTTACAAAGAACAAGTCACAGGATTAAGAAAGCATTGTAAAATTTAGTATTGGGTCTTAGAATTGGACATTTATGTTTTGCCATGAAAAGGTACTTCTGTTTCACAATATCTCCTAACTTGTGCATGTACAGATTACACCAGGGCCATAGTTAAAACCTTTAACCACTTAAACGGAGCCTTCATATATAAATGAAAGAGGTATACTACTACTACTATAGACTGTCAGGCTGGGAAGGAAAGGGCTACAATATGCAAGACATCTTTCAGCTAGAAAATGTGGATATGATCTGAATTCCTGCAGCTTCTAATGCACCCTCTTAGAGCCCTATAGTAAGAAGTAATTTCTGTACAGGAAGCCTGTACAACTGTGCTAGACTAAAGATAAGGCTGGAAGTCAGCTTTAAATATATCTTGTTTTTTCTGTTTCTAGGAACGTTTTGTTATCCACATCACCGACCTGCTTGCGGTGTCTATGATGCTGGGGATTACTGTTCAAGTAAAGGAAGCCGGAATTGCTTGGGACAAAGGAGAGAAAAAGAGTAAGATCCCAGTCATTTATGTAACGCATAATGTGAGCTTCTCATTTTATTACATACAGTTAGGTCCATAAATATTTGGACAGAGACAACTTTTTTCTAATTTTGGTTCTGTACATTACCACAATTAATTTTGAATGAAACAACTCGGCTTTCAGCTTTAATTCAGTGGGTTGAACAAAAAGATTGCATAAAAATGTGAGGACTTAAAGCCTTTTTTTTGTACACAATCACTTCGTTTCAGGGGCTCAAAAGTAATTGGACATATTAAAAAGCTGAAAATAAAATGTCCATTTCTAATACTTGGTTGAAAACCCTTTGCTAGCAATGACAGCCTGTAGTTGTAAACTCATGGACATCACCAGATGCTGGGTTTCCTCCTTTTTAATGCTCTGCCAGGCCTTTACTGCAGCGGCTTTTAGTTGCTTTTTTTGAAACTATTTACTTTTTTCTTAAATATGTAAATTTTTTTATAGGTTTAGAGGTGCTTCGTTCCTTTCAGAACCAGATTGCTGCCATCCAGCGGGATGCGGTGTGGTGGCTTCATACAGTGGTACCATCCATCAGCAAGCTGTCACCTAAAGATTACGTGCACTGGTAAATCATTTAAAGACAGCACTAAGAGCTGTACTGGTAGCCTATAGTATGGAATTTAGCTTACTTATCACTTTAGTCGCAAGCTTCCTGTGCCCACAGAAATCGGGCTCACTTCAGCTGCTTTAAATTTTGCAGTGTTTTTAATTTTTTGGTAAAGAGACCCTGTCACCAACATAACAAATCCAAAAGGTACAACAAATTAGGCTATTTAGATGCCTAATTGCAGTGTTTTTTTCCTTTTTATATATTGTGTTTTATTCTCTCAATATACTTTTGAACTGAGTAAATATTTCTAAATTCATGGAAAGTCATTTCCCTAGCACAGCCTCCTTATATTTTACTTTATAGACCTCTTCTCTTCTGGGAGTATCAATGCCTGGCCCAACTCCCCCACTTTCCTTTCACTTGTTTACATATTGTAAAATAATAAAACCAGAACTAAACATTACAAATAAAAAATTGTGAGCAGGCAGGTTGTTTATTGCAGAAGGGACATGCATTGTTCTTACTCTCATTTGTGCTGCCATCTTCAATTGTCCTTTTCCAGGTTTGAGTGTTCAGTTCTCTTGATTTGGCAGGCTACAATAACATAACTGTGCATGCACACAAGAGTTAATTTGTTCCCCCCAACCTGGGGTATGCCAGGATACCTGGCAT
Organism: Pyxicephalus adspersus; assembly: GCF_032062135.1. Lineage (NCBI taxonomy): Eukaryota > Metazoa > Chordata > Amphibia > Anura > Pyxicephalidae > Pyxicephalus > Pyxicephalus adspersus. The sequence goes on along the minus strand of NC_092864.1, from coordinate 19,257,388 downwards.
CAACCACTGAGCTTTATAGTTTTTTTGACGTATAGTTCTGCTTTAATGTACCTGTTGGCAGAGAAGTGGAGGGGAATACTATAGTGCAGGGGTGTCAAACTTAATTACACAGTGGGCCAAAATTAAAAAAAAAAGATAAACTCGCGGGCCAAACTTGAAACTGAAATAGCACTGCTACTACAATTCCATGCGTCTGTAAATCAGTCCAAAGCTGGGGCAACGCATAGGCAGAGAAGGCCGCTGGTGTATAGACACGAGTGATGCTGTTTCTATAATTGTCGGCATTTTTTGCGTCTATAAAACAGTCGAATGCAGGGCCACGCAACGGCAGAGAGGCCACTGGCCTTTAGACGCAATTGATGCTGGCAATTGAATGTTCATAAACAGGAGGCTTTTACAGCTAAGTAAAAACCATTGAATATAATAAATGTTCATGTAATCCACAATGTGTATTCTTTTGGGAATACTTTTGCTAATGCTGATGCGGAAACAGGGTCTTTTTAACCTGTGTGAGGACCTGGAAGCTTGTGTGGGAGATGTTTTTGTTACAGGAGAAAACAGAGAGAATATAAATATGATTAATATGATATTAAAAGGTTTGTAGATTTATCATAGTTTATTGAGCCAGCTAGAGGAAGCTTGGTGACACGAACCTGCAGAATTGTAGGCTTAATTTAGTAATATCATTCACTGAATAGTTGGACAGGGATTATATATTTAAACTGCATGTTAAGCATTCAATGTATTCTAGTCATTAAACATGAGAACTGGACCACGGTGCAATGTATGAAGGTGGCCTTGTCTGATGAATTACATTTTCTTTTAGATCATGTGGATGGCTGATACACATGCACGTGACGTTTAGAAGCAGAAATAAGCTCAGATGTAGTATTTATTATAATTTTTATTTGTAACTTAAGACTTCAGCATAAATCTGCGATTTATAGGATTACAATTAACAAAATGTTTATTGTTTCATTTTATGGATTTTTTTTATCATTTCACAGTTTGCACAAAGTCCTATTCACTGAACAGCCGGAAACATATTACAAGTGGGATAACTGGCCACCAGAAAGTGACCGCAAGTATGAATTATATAAAGTATATGTGGCTTTTTATTCCTATTACTAGAATGCAGCTGTAGTGGTTTTAAGAAACAGAGATGGGGAATTGTGGGTGGTTTACTTTAAAACAAATAGTGTACATATTTAGACAGCTGTCCAGATTCAGAATTTTTTATGCAATTGTTTGTGCTACAAGCTGATGTCTTTGTTTTCTCTTTCAAAGTTTCTTTCTTCGGCTCTGCTCAGAAGTGCCACTTCTTGAAGATACATTAATGCGTATCCTTGTCATTGGCCTCTCTCGTGAGCTTCCTCTGGGCCCAGCAGATGCCATGGAGCTTGCCGACCACCTGGTTAAAAGGGCAGCAGCTGTGCAAGCCGATGGTAGGGAGTCTGCATTGCAAGTGTATCTTGACCTGGAGCAGTGACACATCCTATACTATCTTACAAGAACTATTACATGTCAGAATAGATTAGAAATAGGATATTAATGACATTGACATTCTTTTGTGGATGTTGTTTATTTTTGTTTGGGCCTAAATCCCAACTCTTTTGTTGCAGTACTCGCTTTCATTCTAGCTTCAGTCCTCTTGCAGCCCATTGGGTTCTCTTCCCTACTATATTCCTGGGCCCTATTTTGCCTTTGCTTTTTTTCGAGGGTGGTGGGAGCAGACTTTTACATGGTATACCTCTACTGTTTGTCTTGCTGTCATTGACTTTAATTGGCTCGTCTGTGTCACAGCTTTTATGAAACAGTTCATTTTCTAGCTTTACTTTTCATGTATCCATCTCAACAAAAATGTTGTTATAGCAATGTCTTTACATTTTTAATGGTCTGTTTAAAAGGTTGTTTTTTTGAGAGACAGATGATACAAAGCAGTGTCTGGATAACAACAAGTAAAATATATTTTAGTATATGCCTTATCTCCTTTCTGTCAAGTAAAATAAAAGTCAGAATTTTGTCTTCTTTTCTAGATTTAGAGGTTCTCCGAATTGAAAGGATTCAGCTACTTGATGCTGTATTGAACCTCTGCACTTACCACCATCCAGAAAACATTCAGCTTCCTCCAGGGTATGTTTCAGCTTTTATTTTTTTCACTGTATTAGACTGATTAGATTTATTATGTAATTCTGTAGCTTATCAGCAGTCTATATATGTTTCAAAGATAAAGGCAGACAATAGAATGCCAGTATGTTGTAGAAGAGAGCTAAGATAACTTTATTGTTGTGATAATATATGTATATATTTAGCAATTCACACCAAAAGCAGTGGAAGCTAAATCTTAAATGTACAGTTTAAATTCTTGCAGTCTTTACTGCAGATCATTGATGGGAAGGAAGAAGCAGAACAATGGGCATCAGTTGTGCTGCAACACAAGTAGCATACCAATAGGTAGAGTGACCACAGTGACAAAGAGATGGGATCATCAGTAGAAAAATATGGGGAGGAGACTTGCAATTGCTACTGATCTAAAGCAGAGAAAATCAGATTTATATCAGACATGACTGTGCTATGTGGTAGAGTTGCCTAAAACCCCTTTTACACTTGTGGTTGCAAACCATGCAGTAAGCCACTCTGAAGCGCATAGCAAACTGCTTATGATGTTGCAGTTCCTTCTCTAGAAGAGGAAAGGGGAACTCATGACCAGAAACAACACGGCACAACCATGTGCAATAGTTCCCATCCATTCAATCCAACAGGAGTTCCTCAGCAGTTGAGAAACACAAGTCCTTTGAAAGAAACTCCCTTTTTAGTATGTCAACTGAGTGTTTGGCAGAGTTTTACTTTATTTGTGTGTGTGTTCAAAACTTCACTTACTTTGCTTCTGGACCATAGGTATCAGCCCCCTAACCTTGCCATTTCCACACTGTACTGGAAAGCCTGGCCCCTCTTGCTTGTTGTAGCTGCATTTAACCCAGAGAATATCGGTAAGTGTTTTTGATTTGTTTGTATAAATTTGTGTTGCACTGATAAACCAAGACAAGATTGAAAGAGAATTGTTTTAAAATTTCCAGGGTTAGCAGCATGGGAAGAATATCCAACGTTAAAGATGCTAATGGAAATGGTCATGACAAAGTAAGTATGTAGTTTCTTTGAAGAGTTTTATTTAGGGTATAAACAGATATATTGTGTTTATTGCAATGTTGCTGTATCTCATACTTTAATGATGTTCCTTTTTAATCTCCGCAACAACTGACTGCTATTTAGTAGCCCAACAGTACGGGGAATAGTTTTGTTTTTGAGTAATTGATTGTAAGGGAGGTAGAGTAGTAGGAACTGCTAGGCTTAGTTTAATATCTACATTTAGGTAGATCTGAACCTTGTGCCATTTTTGCATGAAATAAAGTACTGTTTCCACCTGTTTTCCCTTCATTATTGCATCTCAATCATGCTGATATCCTCCTTCAGCATTTTCAGCCACTCCCTGTGCACTTGATCCAGGATTGTCAGCACAACGATTGCTTCTGGTTGGCTTACTGATGGGGACACAGTGGACCATGCCTGTGCATGTGACAGGGCAATGACATAGTACAACAATATTTATAAGGAATTTATTAGGGCTTAATATTAGGGCAGTTAGATGTTACTTGTATTATTAGGTATTCATGGGTAAAGTCCAACTGCAGCCAAAACATATTTTTGCTTTTGAATATTGTAACAGCAGTAAAATATTTGAGGTTCTAACCTTACTCAATTTAAGCTTAAAAATGACTAAAATTTAGGTTTTATGTGTTATGTTTTTTAGTGTTGGAAGTTGGTTAAAGTATATTGATGTGGAAAAGATACTTGACATAAACATTTGTAAGATATATGTAAACATAGAACACTATCTGCAAGGAGTTTGTATGTTCTTCCATTGTTTTCAGGGTTTCCCCTGGGCACTTCGGTTTCCTCCCACATCCCAAAAACATGTAGTTAGAATATTGGCTTCTCTACCATGGTAGGGACATTAGATTGTCCCTTTGAGGGACAGTTGGTGTCCATGTCCATGGAATTAATAAAGCACTGCTTCAGTAATGACCTAAATATATGGTAATATTAATACAAAAAAGTAGAATACAATAATTATTACACAATCCCAAATATCTGGTTTAGATAGCAGTGCCTTTCTCAAATGTGAAAAAATGCAAAAATGGTTAGATGGGCAACTATTGGTTATTCTACATATTCTTGAATTTGTGTCCAAAATCTATACCTAGAACAGGACTACATAGTACCTTCCACTCTTTTAATCTCCAGCATGGAGGTTCTCTAGTTTTTGGAGATATCTGGGAACAATTACAATCTGTCAAGGCTGTGTGAGCAGAAAGCCCAGAAAGTCTTCCTTTAGGACCAACAGGTACTTTTTGGCTAATGGGAAGATAGAGTCCTTCTTTTCTAAAGGTGGACATTCATGGTGCTGTTACCTTACTGTAAGTTGTAAGCTGCATTTCATTCACCTTACTGGGAACATGGACAGACTAATATAAGGGCAGTAGGAAGTCTTGTTTTAAAACATGCCGATGTCTAATTTTTTTTTCTCAGCACTTCTAACAAATATGTCAAATTTTCTTTTATTTTCTTCAGTAATTACTCCTATCCACCATGCACAGTGACAGATGAGGAGACAAGGACAGAAATTATTAATAGAGAGTTACAAATTTCTCAGCGCGAGAAGCAGGAAATTTTGGCATTTGAGAGCCACCTGGCTGCAGCCTCCACCAAACAGACTATAACCGAAAGTAACAGCCTGCTTCTGTCCCAGTTAACAAGCCTGGATCCACAGTATGTAACAACACATTGCAGTCTAAAGGTCCATACAATGTTTTTTGTTGCTGCATTATTATTTGTGATCATCACAGATGGAAAGTCTAGTGTATATAGGCGTGTCCCTTGACATCCCTGAGGAGGTTGTTGGGCATCTGCCCGGCCGGATTACCAGTGATCAATAATCTCCAATATTTACTATTTCTGTCCCTTCAAAGGTTCACTGTCAGTGGTCCTTCCTCTCTCTTCTTCATTGAAGAGAACAGGCTGTTCAGTAGAGAGCTGATTTACCTGCCTTTACATTATTTGTCCACCTTAAAAAATTACCAATAATTAACAGAAATTAAAAGTGTTACTTTTAACTGAATTTACAGGCTGATATTCCATCGATCCCATCGATTTTTATTTATTTTGGCAATAAATGTGCTCTATTTAAATTCAAACTTTAAATGTATCCACAGTGACTGAATCAAACATTTAATTGCCCTAATAAAAATTAAGCAGCTGACATCTTTACTAATTGATATTCTATCTGTGTTTTAGGGGTCCTCCTCGCCGCCCTCCACCTAATGCAATAGAGCAAATAAAATCATTAAATCAGTCATTACGATTAGGACATCTGCTATGCCGCAGCCGAAATCCTGACTTCCTTCTGAATATCATCCAGAGACAGGTATGTATAGCTACAATGCTTAGCACAAAACACCTTTCATCATTGTTAGTAAATCTGTCTTTGACAAAATACTTGCTTTAGTTTGTGGGTTTTGGGAATTTTACAGCATTAGAAAAGAAAGAAAGCAAAATTATTTATTAGATAATATATTACAAAGGTTCTGATGTAATCTTTTTTTTGAGATTTTGAGGAATTTGAGTTCTTATATTTAGTTTTATTTTACAGTTTTTCTGAAGGTATTTCAATGTCTGAAGCCACTCTTGGCCCAGCTTCCTGTGACTCCCTTGCTTCACTATTGGTTAGTGAGACTGGAGATGAGTGCAGATGGGCAGAACATTAATTAGAAATTGAAGACTGTAATTGAATAAAACAGGTTCTTGGACTTTGGTGGTCCTAGGCAACTTTTCAAACTTAAGAGGCTTCATATGCAATTACTTTATTTATCAATTTAAAATATTGAATAATTCCTTTTTTTTCTCAGGCATCCTCACAGTCGATGCCATGGTTGGCAGACCTGGTCCAATCTAGTGAAGGCTCTCTGGATGTGTTACCAGTTCAGTGCCTGTGTGAGTTCCTTCTTCATGATGCTGCTGATGAGTCAGGAACAGGTGAAGATGATGAGGAGAATGAGACCAAGGAGCAAAGGGCCAAGAAACAGCAGGTAAGTCTGGCCTGTTTTTTACATTAGATACTCCACTTGAGCAACCTTCTTGTCTATATCACTTTAACAAACAATATTTCATATTTTGTACCACCTGCCACTGTCTTTGTATTTTGCACAGTGTTGATGGATTTGTGGTATAGATATTGTAGGTAAAATTCTTTATTTTGTCAAGTATTCATTGGAAATTCTGTCAAAATGATAAGTATTTTTACACTGAAGTAGTGATTCTAGCGGAGTCTTAGTAGTATCCTTCTATACACTCACTGGCACTGCTGTATACAGACTAAGAATAGGGTCAGTAGTCATAGTAAGTTGATGCTCTATACTTTTCAAAGTTCAGTTAGCCTTGTATGCTTACAGAAGGCAGTAGCATAAGAATGACCTCATGTGTATGCTGTTGCTCTTTCTTTGTCCAGTTACAGGCTGGAGTGGTTCCTGGACCAGTATGTGATGCTTACCTGCAGTGTGGTCTGGATCTGGATCACAAGACTGACTAAACTAATTTACAAATTCCATGGCAGTTATAATAGGTCATCATTGAACTATGTGTATGTGCATTTAATTTGTTTACAAATGTAAACTGTCAGGGGCAGATCATCACGTAAAATTCCTAAAAATTAAATTTGGCGCTAGTATAAAAAACTTCTTCATTTCAAATTAAATGATTTAATGGCAAGGCAGCCTCAGGCTTCAGATGATGTCTGGTACACACTTTAAATCAATAGAAAACAAAAAAGGTGTAGAAGCTTCTCTTTCTCACCATAGGATTTACATATTATGCAGATTGTAATATACATATGCATATACCATGTAGTCATTGGAATTGCTTTAATTGTTTTTACATGGATATTTTTATGGGTAGCTCTATTTTTATTTGCATTTCAAAAGGTAAATTCCAACAGTACAGGCATAGGAAACAACAATATGAAAATAGAGCTATTGAACATCCAATAAGGACCATAGTAAGAAACACATATGATATAAAACAATAATAATATGAGGGGTTAGGGAGCTAGAGGTGGGCAAACGGGGTAGAGATACCTGAGAATCATAGTCTAAAGGACAACCATGGAATCAAAGACGTATATGGATATTTTTAAACATGAATATAATTTTTTACAGAGGCAGCAAAAACAGAGGCAACTTCTCAGACGACTTCAGGATTTGCTCCTGGGCCCAAAAGCAGATGAGCAAACAACCTGTGAGGTGTTGGACTATTTCCTTCGACGTCTAAGCTCACCCCAGGTTTCTTCCCGAGTCCTGGCCATGAAGGTGAGTATCATATACAATTTTCCATCTTGAGCTAAAAAGGCATTAGCATATACCTAACTACATCAATTCACATATTGGTATCATTTTGTTTTCCCCAGGGCCTCTCCATGGTTTTGACAGCTGGAGCTCTGCAGGATGGAGAGGAGAAGGACCAGCCTATGGATGAAGACTCTACAGACTCTGAATTGATTCCTGGCTATCAGTGGCTACTTAGAGATTTACCAAAACTTCCACTGTTTGATAGTGTTAAGGGAACTACTGCTACAGCTTTACAGCAGGTGTGAGACCAAAGTGAACTGTATGCATTTGTTTTTGATTTAGTGTCACTAGCCCTGATTCAAAAGTGTACCATAGATAGGCCAACTCCCTATTGGTCTATGGTACATCAAAAATAACTTTTCATGGACCTTTTGTTTGTTTACAAAAATGGGTTTTGCTTTGTTCCAGTAGTGCATTTGGAGGCTAAAACACCAGAGAATGAATATTTCTAATTTTCAAACAATGTGTGTCATTTTCTGAGCCCCCTGTTGTAGTAGTCTTCTCAGTATCAGCTGCAGAATTGTTATAACGCACTTTGTGTCAGTGTGTTGTCTAATATTTTTAATTTTGTTTTTCCTACAGGCTATTCATATGGAAACTGACTTACGGACCATCAGTGCTTATCTAGTGTACCTTTCCCAACATGCACCGGTAGAAGATCAAGGCCAGCACAATGAACTTGCCCTGGTAAGTGTCAAGTAGTTTTACAGTAAAAATTTTGCCTTCAACATTGTTACATTTGAGTACTAGCTGTGAACACTTTGGTGACAACAGGCCATTGTTGGCACAGTAAGTGTTAAATAATGAGAATTTATGTCCCTGTTTAAAGTCCATTAAACAAGCAAAGTTCTAATAGCTATCAATTTGTTAGGTTAATAGATAAGTTTGGGTTTAGTTGGACATGTGCTTTGCCCCTAAAGTGTTTGCCTAATGTTTCCCTCCTCAGAAGCATATATTTTACCTTGCTTCCACACTGCTCTGTTCAGCTCCCCGAAATAAAGAAAATACTCTGTATTTTTTGGTTTGGAGTAGTGTGTGATTCACTGTCCTTTTTCTTATGTGCCAGTACTGGTGTTCAGCCCAGCACTGTCATGCCTGGGGTAGGAAAAGAGTCCTCATTGGCTTGGAACATAACATAAATCTTCTATTGTTCACTCTAAACTGCTAAACTGAGTCTGTTTATGGCAAAACAGAAGTACTTTTATCTTTGTGGAAGCAAATGCATGTGTGTATATATGAGGGTGAGTAGTTGAAGTTCAGTAACCCATGGCAAACACTCAAAATTCACACTACTGCTGTCATACCACTGTCCTTTAGTTAAAACCTTGGAATGCAAATACACTAAACCTACTTGCAGATCTAATGTTCTGTATCCTAATATACATATCTGTATTGTCTAGGTTTGCATCAAGTCTCCTGTTAGCATAGACAAATAACAAATTTGTTTTTTGTTTTGTAGGACGTAGCTCGCCTCACAGTGGAACGTTCTACCATAATGAATCATCTCTTCTCCAAGCTTTCCTACTGCCATGAGTCCAATGCTGTCCTATCTGCTCTGCTCTCTATCTTCTCACGCTATGTCAGGAGAATGCGCAAGAGCAAAGAGGGGGATGAAGTGTACAGCTGGGTATGTTAGTTATTATGTGTTGTATCTATTTTGCCTTGTTGGTTGTATCATTAGAAGTGCCTGCCAATATACAGGCACTAACAGTACCTGAACGCCAGGAGAAAAGTCCCTTGCAGTCTGGCCTTCATAGTACTGTAAGGAATAAATGATCACTGGAGAGAACAGATGAAGCAGCAATACCTGACCATTTTCCACTCTTCCTGACATCTGGCTAGATTGTCCAGGTTATAGGCTGGCCCTTGGTGTCCTCACCGACAATGTGATATTGCATGCCCTGCTTTATAAGTAACAACCTCAAAAGAGGAACAAACAGAGGTATCTTTTGGTGACCAGTTGTGCAGCTGGTAGGAAGCCAGTGAGAGTGATAAATAAGGAATGTATGGTTACTTTTTTATTTTCATGCTAGACAAAAGAAGCAGTTAACCCTAACAGCGCGGGAGGCACTTTACTGCAAGGGTTTCCCCAGAGTACACTGTAATTACCTTTCCAGTGGCCAGTGTGTTGAAGATTTACTGCTTTGCTGCTTACCTGGCTGCAGCACATATTAAAATCATCAGGAAATGTAATACCCTTTTCGCTCTCTCCCCCATTTTCTCTTTTCTTCCCTGGCTAGTACCTTTTATAATAATATACAAGCCAGTGGGTGGAACCGTGGACACATGGTGGGGTAGCAGGTCAAATATACACTCAGAAGAATGGAACAGCTGCATTAAAAAAAGGCAGAGCCATTTTGTTTTTGTTTTTTTATTTTAATTTGTAACTTCAATATTTATTCCTATTTATGATTATTTTATGATGAATTCTGTGTCTGTTGGATAAGTGTTTTTATAGTCTTTATTACAGAGTTGTGTGCCTGGGCTGAGTGGCAGAATATTGTTAAAAATAGTTTTTTTTAGATGGAAAAGCAAAATTACAAAAGTGCATGACATCTAAGATTCTTTAACCCTCTTAGCGACATTACCGAGTGTGACTCGGGGTGGATTTACCATGCAAAAAGTGTTAATCCCGAGTCACACTCAGGGTCGCTAAAAACATAAAAAAAAACCTCTTACCTTGTTCTGTTGTAGTCCCCCGGCATCCTGCTGGTCCCTGCAGGTCTTTGGGACACGTCTTCTTTTTCCAATCTTCAGCAGGCGACTGCAGAGATGATCTCCGGGGTTTCCCGGTGATATTGGTGCATGCGTCGGTTCTTGCGGGAGGAACGGCTGGAAATTCAAATAGTTTTGTATTGAGTCCATTACAAAGAAATCTTTATATAATTTTTATATAATGTATATTTTTTACATGCTACTGTATAGTTATATTACATGTTTCACTATTTTTTTATTTTTAATAGATTTCTGTGTTTTTTATTTAAAGTTTATTATTACATTTAATAAATATTGGACATATTTCGGTAAGTTATGCCTAAGAATTATAGGTCTACATTGTAAAATAAATTTCCATGCAAAAAATTGTAACGCTTTTTGCGTGGAAATTCGGACATAATTAGAGCGCTAGGGGGGTCAAATAGCCAATCTGGCAATCCTGGCAAGAAGCAGTCACATTTCTCATTTCTCACATTTCAAATTTCTATTCCTCTTAGACACAGTGTGGTTTAATGATCATGACATCAGTGTTATCTTTTCTTACAGTCTGAGTCTCAGGATCAAGTTTTCTTGCGTTGGGTTACTGGAGAGACTGCAACAATGCACATCCTGGTTGTTCATGCCATAGTCATTCTTCTAACACTTGGACCTCCTCGAGGTAAAATTTGCTGTTAAAGTACAACTATAAGATAGTATTAACTGCTACCAAGTCCAGCTAGTATGACGTGCTTTACTCATAAAGTTACCTTCCTTTATCCCCCCTGACTGAGCCAATTCTCCTAACCTAAATTGTGTTTTACTTGCTTCCCGCTATTACGGCACATTGTATTTTTATTAGAAATCTGTAGTTATACATTTGGTTTGTATCAAAGATTTATGTTTAGATTTCATGACAGGTCACAATGACTTCTTCCTGTTGCTGGACATCTGGTTTCCTGAAAAGAAGCCTCTTCCAACTGCATTTCTGGTGGACACTTCAGAAGAAGCTCTTCTGCTCCCCGATTGGCTGAAACTTCGAATGATTCGCTCTGAAGTCCCACGTCTTGTTGATGCTGGTAGGTTGCTGCCTTTTCTGGTAACAGAAAAATTTGTGTGTTTAGACTAGGTCTTTACATTTAAACATTTAGGTGACAGAATCATACCTGTGAGGTGGCAGCTGGGTTACACCATCATTATATATTGCTAATTTACTCATGTATTTTAGGCTAGGCTCCAACTCTTGAATACATATATTTCACAACAGCTACAAAGGATATAAATTCATTTTGTGTGCACCAAATGCCTTTGCAAACTTCAGTTTTGCATTGCATATGTAGCAGTTACATCATCACTGGGTTGTACTGCAGAGTTGTGGGAGGTGCTCATCAGGTTTATCCAGGACAAAAAACTACAGCGGATGAATAAAAAAAAAACATTCATCCTAGCACAGAAAAAAAGAGAATGATTGACCTGTCTTTATGAAAAGAAACCTCTGTAGAGGGACAAAATGAATGTGTAGAAGAAATATATTTAGAACTTAGAGATTTACGTTCTTCTTCTGATTAAGACAATCATTTTCTAGCTTGAATTTCAGGTTGACATTTTTTTAAGTTACTTGCATGGATGACATGTGGAATATGTTGGGCTTTATAATTAGATGATTTCTGTTAACTTTGTGATTGTACTGGGCCATATGTGAGGAATAATGAGTGGTGGTGGGAGAGCTTTTCTCTAAATTATTCAGCTATGTGTGTATTTAAGCACCTATTTTACACCACTGGCTAATCACTGCATAGAGACAGAGTTAGAAAAGTAGATCGATAAGACAAGTAGAAATGTATATCATCAGATTAGAGACCCAACCATTGGCTGTAGTAATCATAAATATTAGTAGCAGTTAAAATGTATCAGACCTATAAATGCTTATTTTTTATAGTCCTGAAAATAATAAATATACAATATCCAGAAACACCAAATCTACGCACACATGTCATATAATTTTAATTGGAAAACTAACGATTGTTAACTATTATTTTGAGCGATCGTGTAGTGCACATACTGTACAATGCGATCATTCAAAGATAATTGACCAATAATGAACAGACACTAGATGCGATGGTTTCAAAGATGCAAGAAATTACATTTACAGGAGGAAATGACGTACAGGAAATCACGGCTCTTAAGTGATACAAAAAGAACATGCTCACGAACAATTGGTCATTTTGCCTGCGAACGTTCATCCGGAACACTGTTCACTTACCTCTCTCTGCAATATGCCTTTCAACATGTTCTCGCGTAAAAAGAAAGCAGCCCTTGCTATAATGTATTTGCTAAATGAGGAGCAAGTTGGTGTGCATTCATTTGTGGTGCATGCGCAATTCAATCCATGATCAGTACATGACTGTACACACCAGGGCGGTTGTTCGTTTCCAAAGACATCCCTCCTTCATCGGCATCGTTGGCCTGTCATTAATCGTTCGTTTCCATTGACAATTATGTGACATGTATGTAGCCTTAGGGCTTTATTTAATAAACCAAGAATCTGACATTCCCTCAAACATTTACTGGCTGGACATTTCTAGGCCGATATGTTTCAATGGCAGTACATAATCCGCTCAAGGAAATATTTGAGGCACTGTCCAATTCCCTGTTTTATAAATATAGACCTTCATGTTAGGCTGATATAAAATGTTAGTCAGTCTTGTATTTGCTGCCTACCTTGGTTCTACCACAGTGGGGGGAAATTATTTCTTTATAAAATTTCTTTTTCTAAGAGCACATGCAATATGCAGTAAAAAATATATAGAGTAATCCCGAGTTAAGGACATCTGACATTGCGACGCCTCCTAGATCAGCGGTCGCCAACCGGTGGTCTGCAAGAACATTTTGGGGGTCCGCGGCTCTGGCTGGTGCACCCCCGTGCGGGGTCAGAAGAAGGACCCCGCTGGGGGGACGCACTGGCCAGAGCCACAGACCACTTCCCTGAGCAGTTCTCAGGCTCAGGGCAGTGGATGGGCTGTGTCCCTGAACATAACCTGCCCACTCTCCTATCGCAGGCTTCGATCAGCGATGGGAGAGTGGGCGGGGTTATGGCATAGTGACATCACTCTGGAGGAGGTTTCTCCCCCTTTGAGTGACACCCAGCTCCCCGCGCATGCGCGGTCAAGAGCCGATGATTTTAGTGATCTGCGGAACTGAAAAGGTTGGTGACCACTGTAGGGCAGAGGCTTGATGTGGGGGAAGGAGGCGGTTTCCATGACTTGCAAAGAAAACTTTTGCTAAACAAAGCTGATGTTGTGGGTGTAACACCTTGTAACTCTTTAAAGACCAAGACAAACTCTGCAGCGGTTTCTGTTTGCACATCAAAGCACAGCTTGCTCCAGAAGTTAATGAATGTCTAGGCTCCATAAAGTTTTTTTTATTTTTTTTTTTTGCTTTGTTTTAACTTAACTCACAGTGAGCATTTTATACAGTAACTGACACAATGCTGCCTAATAGTATGTGGAGACAAACATCTGTCCTAATTGCAGTAATTAAAACAATGTACCTGTTCCGACTTACATACAAATACAACTTAAGAACCTACCTACAGTCCCTATTTTGTATGTAAACTGGGGACTACCTGTATACTGTATGTGTATATATATTTGTAATTATACTTCATGTTTTATTAAACATAAACCATACTTTTGTTTGTGACACTTTTATTTTCAGCTCTGCAAGATTTGGAGCCCCAACAGCTACTCCTGTTTGTTCAATCTTTTGGCATTCCAGTGTCCAGTATGAGCAAATTACTACAGTACCTGGATCAGGCTGTTTCCCATGAGCCTCAGGCCTTAGAACAAAATATAATGGATAAAAGTAAGTACTAGTCTCATTGCTGATTTCACTCTATTAATATGTGAGTTTTTTTGTATATTAGTTATTGGGATTTTAAACCATTCAGATATTTATTGGCTAGCACTATGTCTCTATTTTAAAACAAATTGCTTCTCCCTTTTTGACAGATTACATGGCACATCTAGTGGAGGTTCAGCATGAAAGAGGTGCCACAGGTGGGCAGACTTTCCACAGCCTGCTGACAGCCTCAATACCACCCAGACAAGGTAAATATTAGCATAATCTGTGGTAATTCTGTTTCAATATTTTTATTCATTTTCAAAATACAATGAAAAATCCGGCAACCTTCGGACCTGAGGAGTGCCAGTTTTTCGAAATTTACAGATTTTTGAACATTATACTCACTTCCACACACAAGCCAGCCTTCCTCTTGCAGCACCCGCAGACATCTGGCACAGTTCCATGGAGCAGGCAGCTGGGACGTCTCAATGTGTATTTAGTGTAGCAAGCAAGACCTAACAGCTGTTTCTGCAGAACAGCGCCATCAAAACATAAGTGGCCAAACAGTGTACTACAGTTCCCGTATTGAAAATGCGATCGGAAATTAATGCCGGAAAACTGAAGGACCTGGATTATTGATGGCCGGATTTTCAATTGTCAACTGTAGATAAGAAAGAATAAACATAATTGCCTAGTACAGGGGTGCCCAACAGGTGGATCGCGATCTACCGGTAGATCGCAAAAGCAAGGCGAGTTGATCGCTCATTGAACATATATAGGCAAGGGCACTATGTCCTCAATTTATAATCAGTTTTAATTCTATTAGAAACACTTTCCTAATTTCTCCCTGTTCAACTTCTAGGAGCAAAGAAAAATAGCTATTAATTATGAGTATAGGGAGAATGTGACTTCCTGTCCTTTCAAAAATGACAAATGCTGTGTTTGGTTATTATAAATCAAGAAGGTACACAGGATCCATGGCAGAAAAAAATCCTTTTTTGGGGTTGCTTGTTATCTTATTAGAGAGTAGCTTGCTGTTTTTTTACCTTGTTTCTGATCGTTTTGAATTTTCTCCACACTCTGTAGCTTAAATGCAGCAAAGCTTTTACATGTAAAGGTGTTTTACATGTTATTGGTTTTACGTCTTGTAGCTGAAGTACATTTTAGACCGCTTTGCATGGATATTATAATAAGCGTCAGGTCCTTTAACTTTACAGACATTGCTGATGTGGTGAAAAGGAAACCAAGCAGTGAAACGCCACAAGGGCAGGTACGACCAAGGGGTCTCACCCAGATCCCAGTGTTGGGTCCAGAGGATGACTTAGCTGGAATGTTCTTGCAGGTAATATGTTACTTCATTGTTCTGTTTATTTGCTGTATAGATTTTTCCTCAAATTAACAATAAAAAGATCATTAAACATGCATTGGCCTAATTAAAGATTGCAGGAGCTGAAGATCTAATCTTAAATTGGATGGAATTTATTTGATGTTATTTAATTTATGTCTAGGTATTATGTCATTTTAGAATTTTATTTTACCTAAATCTCCAGAGACAGAAGTCGCCACAGTTTATAGCACTTATGACTTGCAGTTCTGGATCCTGGATCGGTTGTGATTGACAGATGGTCTGTAACTAAGTAAAGCTGTAGATGTAGTGACAGGGTAAGGTGTTGAAACCTAAACCTAGTCTAGATGCAAAGAGGCGAGGTCAGTCTGGTCTTGTAGACAGGCACTTTACACAGACTTTGCATGCTATTCTCATGTATGTTTAGCTTGCCAGTAGTTGCTGTGTTCTAATAAGTTAATTAGTTTTTTCCCAAATATGTACTGTTTGTGCTTTTGAGTTCTGTAGATGGATATAGCCACTCTGTTAAGTGCTGTAACATATGGATACAATATAAATATGAAAATGAAATATCGATGACTTAGACATAGAATTGTTTTCTACATCCTACATCTACATCCAGCCAAAATAGTTTATGGTATTATCGTTTATGACATCCAACCAGATAATCAGAGTTATATGTTATTGATTTAATTCTGAATTGACAGGTTGTAACCCTTTTTCTAGTAGACATTCCAATATTTCAATTTGTACTGTAAATCAATCATAGGTCATTATATAGTGTATTGTCTTTCAGCTTTTCCCTCTAAATCCAGACCCTCGTTGGCAGAACTTCAATCCGAGACCTATATCTCTGGCCCTACAGCAAGCTCTGGGCCAGGAGTTGGCTCGCATTCGACAGGGAAACACTCGGGAATTGACAGGAATTGCAGTGAGGCTTCTTCAGGCAGTGGCGGCTCTGCTTAGCTCACCTCACAGTGGAGCCCTGGTGTTAGCTATGCAGAGGAATCATTTTATATCGTGCCCACTTATGAGACAACTCTACCAGTACCAGGTGAGAGGGTCACAATATGTTTCCAACATATAAAGAAAAATCTCTTTATAGGTCTTATACCCTGGTTTATTTAATTCAATGGGTTATTTGTTTTTTTATCTTTGAATGCAATTTTTTAAACTTCTAGCACAAGTGACTGGCTTCCAATGTAATTATACTTGGGCACATATTCCTACCCTGCCTTTTTTTCAACTTTTCCCCAACCAAGTTTCTACTTGACTAAAATTAAAAGTCATGGGCCACTTTTTTTATTTCTGCTGATGTCTCCTGCACACTGGATCATTATACATTTCTATGAGACTATCTGCTGGGTCCTCATGGATATCTATGAGGACCTAGTGTTCAGATGTAGATAAAAAAAGGTTGATGAGGCGTGGCTTTAGGTTAAAAGAGTAAGTGCACTTTTTTCCAAATTTGTAGTGTAACGCTTGCCTTTAGTGCTATTGGACGCTTAAACAGTATACCTTGTAGGAATAAAGGCTCACTTCTGTATGTGTCACATATTTCTTTGTGTACAAATAGCCAAAAGAGTGATTTTGTTTTAGTTAGGATTGAGTCAGGAAAACTTAGAATTTTAGTGTCTGGGGGGAAAATCCCATTTTGATTAACTTGGAGGCCATTGTGACCGGTAAACAAATTTTAGGATTAGTGTAACATTTTTACAGTGACGTATAAAACGACACAGTGTGGATCAATTTGCAATATCTTCACCCGGACAACTATTGTCCAAGTCGTGTTTCATTTTTAGTGATAGATAACCAAAATTGTTCAGAATGCACGTCAAACACAGGTCATAGTCAGGTCAAACTACCATGACAGTTCAAAGATGTTTTACCATTTTCTCCCGCAGATCAAGCATACCTCAATAGGACATACTGTGTCTAAAGAAAGAAAATCTCAAAGCAGGTCCAAGGCAGCCTCTGAACTGCCATGTGCACTGTTAGGTAAAAGTCAGGAGGATTTAGATGATGCCTGTTGACACTTATCTTAAATTAAAACACTGCAGAAAAAAAATGATTGTATGTTTGATTTTAGATTTATTAATATTAATGACCATTCTAATAGGCTTTCCCTTGGGAACTGTTACATTTGTTGGTTTGGTTTCGTTTTAAGGTTTATATACCGGTATATATTTTTTTAATGTAATTTAATAAACAGATCTTGCATTACATTGTAATAGATATACTAACAGAGCTATCCACTAGGGGGCATAACAAAAACGAAATTATTTGTGAAGGTAAATGAGAAACATTGTTAGCAAAGCAGTCCATAATAAAGAATTATAATTCTGTGTTCTGTCCACAGCGTTGTGTCCCCCAGGATACTGCTTTTTCATCACTCTTCTTTAAAGTGCTCATGCAGATGTTGCAGTGGCTGGACAACCCAGGAGTTGAGGAGGGTCCACTGCGAGCACTGCTGAAATCCTTTGCTGCACAGTACTCATCCAAGCATCGGATCAGTGATGGTAAGTCAGTCACATAAACACTGTTCAGGGCTGTCTGCAAGATTCAATTGAATGCAAGAAAAAATAGTTATTGATTTACTGAATATCACATGTAATGTTTTGAAGTATGTGCTATTCTTGAAACTTGACAATGCCACATTGTATTATACTTCTTTGCTTGGTTGTTACTGTATTCTGACTAAGAGAGAATCAATCACTGTCTAGACACCGTCATTCTATGTAATGATATGTCTTTCACAGTACGCGGTGGGTTTTTGCACTTAGCAGAAGCTTTGGCATTCCGACAAGAACCAGATGTGATCAACTCCACCCTGTGTGCCATTATTACAACGCTTAAATCCGGGGATAAATGCAATGTGGAACCTGAACTCATCAGCAAAGGTGAGAAGGTGCAATATCTGATCTATGATCGTGTATCTGTGGCTTCTCTAGATTTTCCACTGGAACGGAGATTCAAACTGTGCCCTACTGCAAAAACAAGCATTCTTCTAGTTCACACAAGGAAAATAAATATCTGGCAAACTCATTAGGGATTTTTGCACTTGCTAATATTGGAAATTGTAAAAAGTGACATGACTATGGAATATGTTAACCTAAAGATACATATTTATTTTACAACCTTTCTACTGTAACCCCTTTTGTGGAATTATGATGCTATACTTTTTTCTTCTTTTTCTATTCCTAGTTCTTCAAGGTTTGATTGAAGCAAAATCTCCTTACCTTGAAGAGTTCCTGACTGTCCTGCTCTCAGTCACTGTAGAAACCACATCAAGGTTTCCAGGCACTGGCCCAGCTGCTGTTGTGACTTCTCTACTACTGCAGGAAAGGGAAGAGACCCCAATAAAAAAAGAAGTTGGCAGGTAGATCTAAATAGCGCTAATTTCTTCAGTTGTCTAGGCTTGTTTACATATTTATGTTGTGGTAACATCAGCATTATTGCTCTGTAATTCTGTGTTTAATACAAACTTCAGGTAAGTAGTTAAAATGATATCTGTGAACTGCTTTACCTGCCAAGGTATGTGTCATTGTTTTAACACTGATACCATGGACATAGAGATCTCACCACTGCATTCACAGCAATACAACTTAGTCATTCATCTGCCCCATCTTTGATTGGATAATAAATAAAGAATCAGCTCACTGATGAGATTCCCCCTCTTATGCATAATCTCTCTGTGTTGTATTTACATCAGTGTGTAATGCAGAGTAAAGCAAGTCTTCCATTTGCAGAATGTTGAGAAGTTCAAATCTCACAAGAAGATAATTGCGTACTGCTTTGTCTTTTTTATGAGATTTGGTAAAAAATGTAATCTCAATTTCTACATTGTACTCAACATTCATATATTAGTTAATAATATATCTTCAATCCTTTGTTAATTTTTTTTACTGCTAAAACAGTTTGCAAATCAGGAATTGCAATGTTTTGTTGTATTAATTAATTAATTTATATCATTTGTATAGAATGTGGTTGTATTGTTAACTTATCTCTACAGCACCGAAGCAGCTCGTGCGAACCCATCTTCCGGTCTGCTCATTGATTGGCTGGACTTGTTAGATCCAGAAGTTATTAGTACCTGTCCAGACCTTCAGCAGAAATTGTTATTCTCATGGAACAAGGTATGTGGTCCTTTCACAATTGACATAAACTGTGGGGTACACACAGTGAACCTGTGAATGCTACATTGTAAAATTGTTCTTTTAGAGAAAAGAAATCTGATCTAAAAAAACAGAAAAACAAAACATTTTATCTCTATTCATTTACTGGGAATCATAGCAAGCCTCTGGGTATTATATTTCCTTTAGGTATACGCTAAGCACAGAATTAATTATTAAGGAATCTGCTTCCTAATCTGTGAAGTAGATTCTTTTTTCTTCCTGCATCACCAGATCTCGAACTGTGCAGGTTTGAAATTTGGTGACGTAATCAGTATACTTCCAGCGCTGTCCTTGATTCAGTCCCGTGCTGTCCTGGAATCTTTCTTTGTCACAGGGCGGAGGAAGCAACGGGCTTTGCCATCTTTTTTCCTCTTCTGGCTACGTCACCTAGTCTTGCACTGCGCAGGTGCGAAATTCAGGTGGCGTACCCTGCTGTTAATGGGAAAAAAAGTGCCAAAAGTAATTTAGGAAAAAAAAAGATATTTTTTACATCATATAAAAGGGTTCTATTCCCTTTTATAGAAAGTAAAAACTGGTGACAGGTCCTCTTTAAGTTAATTAGTTAAACACAAGAATCGACTGGATATGAGATGTCATTGATAATTTTAACTGTTGGTATTTCTGCTGCTTATATTGTTTACTTTCTCTGCCCCCAGGTAAAAGGTTCAACTGGTCCCCAGCCACTTTCTTTCCGACCCTATCTTCTGGCTCTTCTAACTCATCAATCAAACTGGAGTACATTGCATCAGTGCATTAGTATATTACTCAGCAAACATCGAGAACAAAGGTGAATATCCTGTAATCTCTGCTTGTTGCTGGTATTATTTAATGTCATTTAATATCTGCCTTTTGATTCTATAATGCGTAATATCTATATTTCCTGTTGAACATACCCTCTTCAGCTTGTCTGCATAACACTTCAAAATGTCTATGCAGTTTCTTTGCAGGTAACATCCTCTATATCACTTCAGGAATATGTGGCTTCCTGTGTCCATAAAGTTTGGCAGCACTGTTCTGTAGTAATCCCCTTCACCCCTTCCCCAGCAGCTACATATAACAATATAAAGGAAAACATGGGGTAGCTGGGCATTTAAATATTTGAGTTATCTGTGTGTGTTCCGCTTTCTTATACATGCAGTTAGCGGCTGGGTTCTCTTTAAAACAGTTTAATCCAAAATCTAGCCTAATTGAGTTTGTGTATATTGTGATGCCTTGTTTATTAACAGTTTGTCATTTACAATATGCTTTGTAGTTTATATATGCAGCACTAGCTGTTCATAGTGTGATTAAGCATATGTATGAGATCCGTATAATCTAAAAAGATTTTATTTGATATCATTGCTAGGTTTGACCCCTCTGCTTCACTAGATTTCTTATGGGCTTGTGTTCACATTCCTCGTATATGGCAAGGAAGAGACCAGCGCACCCCCCAGGTACAGTATTATTTACTGGCTTTTTATGTCCAAGATTCCCTGTGACTTATGTTAAAAACGTTTTGTTATCATGTTCTATCCAGAAAGGGCGTGAAGAATTTGTACTGCATCTAAAGGCTTCAGAGCTCATCTGCCTTGTGGATCTTATTATCACCGAGGCTGAAACTAGAAGTCAGGCGCCCGATGAGGCCTGCTTTCCACTGATCCAGTCTCGCCTGCCCTTACTAATTAACTGTTGCCATGGAAACCAGGAGAACATCAGAAAAGTGACGGAGCATTTAACTAACTGTGTAAAGCGCTGGGGAAACAGGTAAGTCTGAAGAATGCTAAAAAAGTTCTACACGCTACTGCTGCCAGGCTGCTCTTTATACCTGTTTTGTTTGTTGTCTTCTGACTCTCTGCCGCTTTATTATGTATCGCATGGCTTTATTTGGAGTCTCGAGTTAAACAAACACATTTGTTGCTTGATCCTCTCGAGAGGACTTTTAGACTGCAAGTGCACGAATTGAAAGGTCAGAATAAATCCTCTAATGCAGCTTTTATCTCTCTAGCTCTTTGGGGAAGCATTGCCGAGACTTTCTCCTGCAGTTGTATTTGCAGCTTCCAGAACTGATTACTCCTGTTCCAGAAATCTTGCTGACCAGCGAGGGAGCCACAGACAGCAGTACTTGTAAGGTAAGGGATCCCATTTTTTTTTCATATCTAGGAAACCTAATGCATACTTGTAGTTTAGTAGTCAATATACAGGAACATCTTTGTTGTGAGGAAAAACTGTACTAAATCTTTGTAAATGTTACTCATATGTGCATTACAAAATTGCAGGGTCCCATCCTCATACTTGGGAGCATTTTTATTTTATTTTTTAACAAATCGCTCCATTTTAAATCTCCTTGGTATGAGGATGGGACCCTGCATTGTAACTTAAAATACAGGACCACTCTCTAATGATGTTTGGTGAGCTGTGAGCTTAAAAAAAGAGGCAACATCTAGGGAATAGTACAACTATACATGGGAAGCCAGTTATAATAAGGACAAAGGCAAGTATTTTAAATGAGGGTTATATATATATAATATTTTTTTTCTTTTTTGAAAGCCTTTGACTAGTGACAGACCGACAATATAGTGGCAAGCAATAGAACCTGACCACCCAGTTCTGCTACTCATGTTTCATCTGGTTTCTTTTATTACATTTTACATTTGAAGGAATCAGTTATTTAAGGTGAAATTTACTAAAACTGGACAGAGCAATGATTCCTTATTAGTGGTTCAGAGGGCTGACTACACATCACTAGTGAAAAGGTTGTCTTTTTACTTTGCTGACTTTATTTTTATTGATTAACATTTTCATTTGTGTTACATTAGATGGATGGCCTTATACACCGCTTCATTACACTGTTGGCTGAAACAACTGATGCTAAGGATAGTCGAATGGCTGATGCCAATATGGCTTGTCGTAAGCTTGCTGTGGCGCATCCCCTCCTGCTGCTCAGGTACACTTTGTCGATTCCAACTGAGTTACTACGCAGTGAACCACTAGTTTCTGGGACTTCTTAAGCCAATTTTACATCATAGCAAATTGTTTAACAAACAAAAAAAAGCTTTTTTTAATCTACAATAAAACTTACTTTTTTAAATATTAAAAAAAACCCTACATTAAAAAATACAAATCTAAAATCACAAACTAGATACTCCTAAGGGTTTTCCTACAAAGGTATACCCAGTTCTATGGGTTTTGTGGAGATTATCTGCTTTTTCAGGAAAGCAAAGAAAATCTGGTTTGAAACATGCAGCGCCCCTTCTATATGCTGGTAAAGGGCGGACAGAACATCAGTCTATATATTTCCTATAGGCAGCAACCAAATGATTCTAGTGCTTGGCGGGATAGCAGTAAGAAGAGCAGAGGAGACACAGAGCCAGATGATCAGCCAGACAAGACACTTAACTATTTGAGATTTATTAGGAGCCTTTTGTGAGCATATTATGTAAACCAGTGGATAACTACAGTGTGTGTATATACCTGAATTACTTTCAAATTATCAAAACATTTATCGCATCCAAATAGAAGCTGGGTATTTGTATCAGAGACTTTTTTGACACCTTCGAGATGCCATTTGGTTGCTGCTTATAAGAAATAGTCCTTAGATTGCTGTTCTGTCTGTCCTTTACCAGCATCGAGTAAAGGGCATAGTCTCTGCAAAACATGTATACCTTTAAAGGAAAACCCTCAGGAGTATCTAGTTTGTTGTTTTAGATTTTTATTTTTTAATGTAGGTTTTTTAATGTTATTTAATAACAAATTGTTTAACAAACAAGAACTTTTTTCTTGTTTGTTAAACAATTTGCTATGATGCAAGATTGGCCTTAAAAAGTCCAAGACACTAGTGGCTTTCCACACATTATGTTTGTCTATGTTTATTAGGGATGTGGCCATGATGAACAAGCACATGTTGCGTACCGCATGGATAATTATGCAGTGAACTAGTCACAAGTGCCACAGGATAGCTTATTGTCAATAAAGAAAAAAAATACACCCTTGTACCATATCAGGCATTCTTTTGACATTTGTGCTTTCGTCACACACATATTCACATATTTATAGTGTTGATAGCTATAGGAGACAGCTCTCTTGATTGGCTGGCACATTTAAAGCATAGCACAGCAATGCTAAATATATGAGAAATATGTGTACACTAAGGTGATTCTATGCAGTGCTTCCAAGTGACCCTGTCTCTTGAAGCGTTTCCAGTGACCCTGTTATACCTGTGTCCCTGTGACCTTAGTGTCTCCTGTCATTCATTGTTCTCTGTGCTGTCCTGGTTATCACCCCCACATGGGCATTAATGAACGTGACTGTTTGCTGCTCGCTCTTTAACACTATCACCTTTCAATCACTCCCAAGACTTCCAGCTGAATTAGTACCATTTTAGCTGTTCATACAAGTGTGCAGGTGGGCCACAACCTGGTTTCAGCCTGCAGCGTATCTTCCTGGAGGAGACCAGGTTATTTTGATAATCTACTTCTCAGTTCCTCAGCTATGCTAGCATAGGGTACTAGTATTTAAATGCAGGAGTCAACATTTTCACTTAGAATATAGGAGTATTTTAAAACATTTTCAAAAAAACACATTCTAAAAAATAAAGAGAAACACAAATGTAAAGTTTTTTTTTAAACTTTAATTTTTATTTAATTTAATCAATTTATTCATTCAGGTATTTTAAAGCAATGTATTTAAATTAATTAGTTATGTACTAGTATGTAAATTTAAGGGACACACATACTAAATAAATAAATATTACATTTTTTAGTTCATTTGTCCAGCTTGTATATGCAGGTCCCACAACAGTTGTTGAAATACCTTGATTGTATTTCCAACTGGCTTTTTAATTTTGGTGTTGACATGCTCGCCCTTGATCCTCTTTATCCCAGGAGTCAGATTCAGAGTCTTTGGTCATAAACGCTTGCTAGGTGACTGTTTTTTTTTTTTTTTTTTTTTGTCCTGTTTATGCATTGTTATTTACAAGCAACTTCAAGGCTGTAGTTTTCATAAGGCCGGAGTAGAAGGAACTCTCTTCTGGATTCCTAATGTCATTGTTCACACCCTTTGTTCTCCAGGTTAATTCTTGTAAGGGTTGCACTTCATTCTCCATGGTCCCACGGCTGTATTGTCCCATTAGCTGTATTGCGAGTTCTTGAAGCAAGTCTTGTGCTGTATAAGCTCTCAAGGATAGTTCCTATAAAGCGTGCATTCATCCGACTGCATTGGTTTTGCAGCTGTATTCTGTTGCAAATCTTTCCATTTCAATGTTCAAAATGACACAGGTTGGAACATACACTGGTGACTGCTCAGATCCATCTTCTTTGCCCGTGGTAGTCTGTGATGTTGGATACAGTTCTTCCTTGATCTCAAAGCTGGATTTGCAGAGATGTTTGACATGACCATGTACAGCTTTGGTCAGAGGCTATAGTGATAGAGAGCACTAATACTCCCAGCATTATTGTTGGTGGTACCCAACCTCTTCTCTGAAGGCAAAAGAAAAAGAGCCACATTATGGATATGATTGGAGCTTATATGGACAATTTCACTGCAGCTTGGTGTATTCCTCTGAATATGCACATAGTTGAAGTTGTTCATGTCTGTATCATGCTTTAATAACATGTAGAGTAAACGGCAGGGTACCACCAGGGGGAAATGTTGCTGTATGTCATTACAACTGTGATGACGGAAAGCATTCTGGCGTAAATCTCTCCATATGAAACTTCCTTAGCGTGGGTCTGCATGATGTGTATCCTTTCTCCGGTGGTATTTGCGATGCGTGTGATGTACCAGAGGAATTCTGGAAATCTCAGCAAATCCAGTGCATTGGCAACAAAGGCATACACAATGACATAATGAACTACCAGGGCTCCTTGGTGAAGCCAAAATATGCATTTTATTCTGCTGAAGCTGTTGTCATCTTGCAATCCTGCATACACCCAGAGGAAGAAATCATAAAAGCTTACAAGTCCAAGTGATGGTGATATTAGGACCATAAAAATAAGGAAGGCGAACATCTTGTGGAGCATCATTCTGTTCTCAGCAGATTTTAGCCAGTCTGCCTCATAAGGGGTGGAATAATAAACGATGACTTGAAGTAAAGAGGCGAACGTCCACAGCTGCAGATTTGGAAAGTATTTGAGAGCCCTATTCATATGATGGATTTTGTTATTTCCCATTTGTCCAGGCTAGAAACAATCTTTTCTGGTGTTGTCAGGTAAAATAGCAAAGCGAAGAGCAATGAGTTAATGAGGAAGAATTGTGCCCACCACTTCCAGGCATGCACGGACATGTTACCCCATAAAATATCTTGTGGTTGGTGGGCACCAGAGACAGACCAGCGGGAGATTTTCAGTTGTTCACTTACACTAGAGGGTTTTCTGTGACACGTAATGGCATTAAAGTCTTTGAGAATCAGGTTGGCCATTGTCTTTTTCTAAAATGTCACATAGCCCAGTCCAATCTTTAATCGTCTGGCGGATTTTAGCTCCTTTATATATTGTTTCCTAAGTTTGTTCTTCATGCTTTGATAATACTCTAAAGCGTCTCTTGGTTGACATCTGGGCATGGAAAAACAGCAACTGAACGGTGTTGGATTCATGCTGACTCGCTGTTGTCTGGTGGACATGGGTGTAGTAAGCCAAGTTATTACGGACTCTCCTCCTGTCTTGTCTGATCTTCATCAGCTTGGAGACATCCTGGCACAACTCAATGTTATTCACTATACAGGCAGTATAGGCTTCACTAAAGTGCTTCTTTATGGTCTTCTTATCTGCATTGTGGGGTAATCCATTTATAATAATTGTCTTGTTAACTTTCTCATCATCTTGATAGCGTATGTAAATTGAGTGTTTACTTATGATGTGCGTCAAATAAAGCAAAAGAAAGACCGCAAAGACAACGTGAAGCCACCACAAGTTATCTTGATCTTGTATATTTACAACTGTTGTCCGCTGAAAATATCCTGTTGTGTTCTTAGATGCAGTCTTCATCACATTCAGAAGTATCAATAAGCACAGATAAGCACAGAGAGATTAGGTTGGCAACATTTAGAAAGTAAATCAAGTGTTTCATAAGCAAAAGCCTTGATCTTCATTGAGTCCATAAGTGACATCCTGGGACATATAGCTTGTGCTGTTTTAGAGGGCTGTCAACATCATACAGTAGGGCCACACAACCATAATTTCTCACCTTCTGTATGAAGTAAAGGAAAACGGCAAAAACATGGAAAAGCAGACTGCTTGGATGGTGACAAGGGCAATTCCAAAAAGCCAATGTTATCAAGCTTCAAGCTGCTTAGGTTGTTAATGCAGCAAACGGCACCTATCTCAGTGGAATTGGAGGTGGTATTGGTAAAGAGCTTCAGATAATCCTGAAAAGGCATTTTGACAAGTTCTGGTTGCTTGCAGAGAGAAAATGATAAATCACACCTGGATGTCCAGTAATTTATAGTGTGCCTGAGAACAGAACAGCGCCTGTGGGTTGTTAGATGAACTGGTAAATTTAGATGGAGCAAAGTGAACAATAAATGATATCTGAACTACGACTATTGCCTTTTAAACAGTTTTTAAAAAACAAACCTGTTTTTTCCAATTTTGGAATAAAGGTAAAGGAAATGAAAAAATTGTGACCATTGTAAGCACCCCTTCTTAACCTTAAGCACGCCTTAACAGAGCAGCTTGGCTTAAGTTAGATTAAACAAATTACAGACTTACAGTGGCTTCAGAAAGTATTCAGACCTCCTTCAGTTTTTTCATTTCATAATTTTGTAAATTAATAAAAAGAAAAAAACTGAAATATTGCATTTATGTATTCAGACCCTTCACTTAGTACTTAGTTGAAGCACCTTTGGCCAGCCCAACCAGGCTGGATTGTGACCGTCAGCGACAGCCATTTTTAGGTCTATCCAGAGGTGTTCAATGGGGTTCTTGTCTGGGATCTGGTTGGGTCACTCTAAGACATTCTCAGAGTGGTCCTTAACCCACTCCTTGAGTACTCATTTATTAGGTCCGTATTATGCTACGACTGATGACTGATTACTTAGTTTTATGTTGTAGCAATAAATCTTGCTCAATTACACTGTTTTCTAATCATGATTCATGTATACAGGATGCTACTAATTCTGACTCTTTTTTAGTCATTTAGTCATTTTTAGTTGTAAGCCTGAAAATAAAAATCTATATTTTTATTTATAAATAGAATGTACCAGGATGGGGATCCTTATTGAGAAAAATGAAAAAAATATTTTTAGCTGATTAGATTCTACAAATATGTAATGAAAGTGGAGTTCCCTATCTTTCCAGTGACGTTTGGTAACAGAGCAAAATCAATATAGAACATTTTACTTTCCCATATTCAATGC
The DNA here is from genome assembly GCF_032062135.1 of Pyxicephalus adspersus. Classification (NCBI taxonomy): domain Eukaryota; kingdom Metazoa; phylum Chordata; class Amphibia; order Anura; family Pyxicephalidae; genus Pyxicephalus; species Pyxicephalus adspersus. The sequence continues at coordinate 19,229,548 of NC_092864.1, read as the reverse complement.
TCATTGTCAGGTTGAAACCATTCTAGCTGTGTACTATTTAGGAGCATATATTCTGCCTATTAGTGTTAAATTATCCACTTTTTCTTTTCCAGACACTTGCCAATGATAGCTGTTTTGCTGCATGGTCGTGTGCACTTGAATTTCCATGAATTTCGTCAACAGAATCATCTAACATTTTTCACCCATGTTTTGGGTATCCTGGAGCTCCTGCAGCCCCAGGTGTTCCATAGTGAGCATCAGGAAGCCCTTTGGGACTGCCTTCTGTCTTTTATCAAACTTCTACAGGTAAGAAAAGGAAAATGCTCATTATTCAGGGACATGTTTGTAAACACGTGTTTGTGTGTTTTAGCTGTAAAATGTGAGTACAAAGGAAAAAGTTTTATTAGTTTGGTTACAGACTCGAAGGTTTTGTGAAGTGTGGCCTTTAAAGCAGAACTAAAATTGTTAAAAAAATATTGTTAGGAGGCAGACTTTTTGATAGAAAGTAGACTGTACTTCTACTAACACAGATTTGTTGGTGTGATATCATCTGTTGTCAATGAGTGTAAATACTAGACCCCAAAATTCCGCAGTAGATGGCAGCGAGTGTGGACCTTCCAATGGGGAAGGGAAACAAAGTCTTGTATAATATGCAAATATGTGCAACACAGTTTATACACACACACATAGATAGATAGATAGATAGATAGATAGATAGATAGATAGATAGATAGATAGATAGATAGATAGATAGATAGATAGAGTAAGTAAAGTAGGAGTAAATAAATTATATGTACTGTACTGTTTTCCAATGGTAATACCTTTGATTAACCATGGAGTACACTGTATAAAGGGCTTAGGCTTCTGCCTGGCTTTTAGCTAATCTTCACTCCCCCTCTAAACAACCATTGTGAAAATTTCTCCAAGCAACAACTTTGATTTTATGGATGAAATGTAGAGAAATTGAGAATTTTTTAGATCTAGACCAGGTGTCTACACTTGCCCCACCTAGCAGGATTGCATTATGTCTAATCATTAAATACTATAATACATCTGTGTCTTGGTTAGCTAGAAAGAGCTGACACCTTTATTTATTAATACATAATTATCTTGGCTTTGCTGTCCTGCTTGTTTTTAGAATTACAGAAAATATTCCAGGCATTTGGCTGGCTTCATGAGTAAATTTGTGCAGTTAATCCACAAGTACATCACATGTGACGCTCAGGCGGCTGTATCCTTCCTACAGAAGCATTCCGATCCCCTACAGTAAGTGATTTAAATCATGGTTTGCAGAGTTATTGCTGTTCTCTTTACTGTGAACCATCTGTGTCAAAGCTTGCAGCAGAACTGTAGGATGTTTTCCAATGTCAGTGGTTTCTGGAACATCACAGTGCTCAATATCATTGTGTTTAATTGTCCCCAAAGGGAACCCACTGTAAAAATTTAGCCATAGCAATTACTGTCTTGCAAAGACATGTTTGATTATTGGTTACAGTATCGCTTCAATTTTGTACACAAACTTAGCACACATGTGTACAGTATTCTGCATTTCAGATTGTGGGGTGGAGATGGGGTTTAATATATTAGATGGGAGCTCCCTATCATATTTGATCTATTGTTCCTTTGAGTTGTGTACTGTCAACTTTCGATTGACTTTTACCAGGACCCGTGAAGCAATGAGAAACTATAGAATCAGAATTTAGCCTAAGGTAATGCCTTCAAGTGGAACTAAACCTCATTATACTCATGTGTCTCTGCTGTGTTGTGGGCACTGCTGTTTTCTTCTCTTCCTTGTTCCGATCTTTGGCCATCCTGATTGGCTGGTGTAACTCCTGTGCTGGCAATGTTGAGCTGTGAATGCAGTGATTTTGACATTTAAAGGGATTGTTCAGGCGCGTAGGAAATTTTTTTTACAGATTGGCCTTGTCCCTTTCGATAATAAAGCCCCACCTGATTGCAAATTTTTAAAGTGGAACTTAAGTTCCACAGTGGAAGCCTTTTTAGCTCATCAGTTTAAAGTTACTTAAGGAGCCCTGGCCGTATCATTATTGCCACACTCCTTGAGATGCAAAGCAGCGATAGCATTTCTCCCTAATGACCAGTGGCAGAATGTTAATGGTCAGCATATGAATCCAAAATTTTACAGCTATGTGTTAGTTATACAAATATTCAATTTAGGTAAATATTTTTAGTTTTGTTAACCAAATCTGAAATTTTCTGGGTGCACAGGAGACCATCAAAGCTACCAATGTAGAATTTAAAGATATCAGGGTTACAAGTTTAAAAACTTATGAAAGTTGAACATTGAGTTTGCTGTACCAAAAGAAAAGTGTGTCTTGGAGTCCTAAATTTCAAATGCAAATTGGGGACCCCCCGGGCCACTTAAATAGCAAGGAGCATTGGGATGGGGCCCCTAAATTTATACCTATGTTTCAGAAATCATGCTGTGCTACTTTATCTGCTTCACTCTTTGAACCATAAAGTCTTTTCAACTGTGAGTTAGAGGAAACCGAAAATGTAGGTGCAAATGTGAGACACGATGAGCACCAAAAAAAAAGAGGGAAGCTGAGAAAACATGGGACTTGCTTGGCTCATTTTGTGGACATATCAAGTGTAAACAAATTGTTCAAAAAAGTTCTCATTGACTAGATATAGCCTCGGGGGCACATCTGAAGTTAGGCTGAATTCACACTGGCAGTAAGGTTGCATTTGCTGCATTTTCCCCTAGCTCACACCAGGAACCTTTGCTGCTTGAAAAACTGCTGCTCAGCACTTACCATCTGTTACCATTCCCAGATGCCTAGCAGTTGCCAGTAGTCACTCAGTAGAGGTAAATGGTACAGTTTTTTACGGCTAATTTGAACTGTCAACTTTTTTACACTACATTAATCACAATATTACACTACTACAAGAGATTACACTCTTAAAACTTAGAATACTAGGATGTGGGATCCAAATTTCCCGCACTGGACAGTTGGGACATATTACAAAAGATGGAAATATTGACATACTTTTTAACCACCCAGCTACAGCTTCCTAAAATAAATTTCTGGAGAGAACACTGGTTTTCTATAGTCCTCTGGTCTGTTTTTTGGAATCCCTGTAGTCAATGTGCACATGCATAGTTTATTTTATGAAAATTGTTCATTTCATGTTCAGTATGGTGATACTTGCTTTGATTTATTTTCCAGTGCTTTGTCATCAGAGAACAATGATTTTACAATGCTCAAATCTCTATTGGCTGGTCTAAGCCTGCCCAACAGGGGAGGAACTTTGGAGAAGAGCCAGGATGAAGAGAAAGAAGGTGTGTTATATACTATGAAATTGTGTCCCTATCAGCTATACATTCAACCTGGGACCTAAGCGATACGACAATAAAATCTCAGAGAATCGCTAATGCTATTTAAAAACATCTGTTCAGTCTGATGTTACATTTATTACAGCTACTCGATGGACATTTGTTATAACATTTAGTTCCAAAGCTGATACTTATCATTTCAACTGATTATGACAATTTGCCTTGTTCTGTTCTGGATTTAGTCGGGCTTTAAGTCACAACTCTTGGTCTGCAGCTCGCTTTTTTAAAAATATCAGCAAAGGTTGCTTTTTCATTGCTTTTATAACAGGTTTGTTTGTTGAAAAGTAAGTGAATGTGTGTAAGTCTAATTTTATTATTGTTTCGGTAATATGCATTAGAATGTTTAATTTTGTGTCCTGAAACCTCACAGGAATTCTGATCACACTAGAAACCAATACCTTTTCTCTGAGGCACACAAAAGGTGTCAAATATTAGTTGTGGGCTGTAAGCAGGGATGTGCAATTACTATTTGAATTATTGGGTCCCTAGCAGTCTTTGTAAGGTTCCTAGCTTTGATGACTTCCTGTCACCTTTATGAGATTTCAGTCTTAAGGAAAGAGTCCTAAACCATATTACATAACTGCCAGTGTCAAGTGGTTTTTGTTCACTTTTAAACTGCTTCTCTGCCCATACATATCTACAGCAATGCAGAAGTAGCCGAACTAGGTGAACTGCACCTGTTTTAATACTTAGGATGATCTTAGAAACATTGTAAAATGATGTTAGAAGCTTGTTGTATATGTCCATGGAGGACTGTAGATACAGGCCCTATATTCTAGAAGAAGTAATCATTTCTTTTATTAATGAGCTAGAGTCATTTCACAAAGCTGGACACTTCTGCATGAAGACTGCATTACCATAAAAAAAGTAAAAATCTCCATTTTGACTAAATGCATCTATACAAACCTAAAAGTAAATTTAAATTTTTGGTTAAAATTGGCCTTTAATGGCCGACATTGCTATGTAAATTGTAGGCCTCTTAACAGAATGTCAGGTCTGGTACATTTATGTCTTCTAATGTTGTAAGTATTACCTAACAATTTTACATTTGGTTTCTACATAACATTATTTATCTCATGTTTTGGCACAGATGAGTCTGCTGCAGGGTCCCTTCCTCTTGTCAGTGTCTCAATGTTCACACCTCTAACAGCTACTGAAATGGCACCTTACCTTAAGAGGATTTCCCGCAGTCATACAGTGGAAGGTGAGTTTCTATCTTTCTGCTTACTTCATACTCCGAAATAGTTCTACGAAAAGAAAACTTTTTTTAAACACATTCATAAGCAACTTAACATTTTGCATACTTCTATTGTTGCCTGTAAGCAATATAACATTAATATGTAGCAGCTTTGTCATAGATGAATACTGGCTTGTTTATGGTATTTTTCCAAAACTATACTGTGACACAGACTGCCATGAAAGCAAATTCAGTAATATGAGCTTTCTCCTCATTTCTCACAGGCAAAACATTTCTTCTGATTATCCAAAACCTGAGCTATCAGCAGCAATCTCTATTAATTTGAAATAAAGTATGGAAAAAGCCAAATATAATTATAGTGAAAAGTCACAGCTCAGATCTGTTGAAGGCCCCTGTCAGCTTTACATCTTTACGTCTTCGTTACAGCTCTGGTCATTTTGTTTTGTGTCCATGGCAGAGCCTTGCTTGCAATCTGATGAATTCTTGGAAGCCCAAGCATTGCCCGGAGACTAGAACAAAATTCAGAGTTGGCAGCTGGGTCCCTTCTTTCAGGGTTCATGACGATCTGTTATCACAGCTCATTTTTTCGGCAAAATGAATTGCTTGATTGAAAGACAATGTTTACTCCAGCCTGTTAATTGTCATGCTGACCCAGCTTCTCTTCAGACTTGTAATGGATTTAAGTGGGTGTCTGCTATACTTCTTTCCTTTATTTCCAGATATCCTGCAGACCCTGAGCGACATAGATGAAATGTCTGTCCGGAGGCCTGAAATCCTCGCTTTCTTTGCTGTGAGTATGCCAAGCCTTTACATCTGTGAAATGTGATCAACTGCTTCCTAGTTTTATAGGATGAAACTGATCCTTAAGTTTTTTTAAATTTTGTCGTAAAAATTTTAGTGCTCTCACAGGTCAGTATAACTGGACAGGTTTCTCAAAGCTGTTATTAGAATTTTCGACTTGATATGTTAAAGCTGATTGCTATTTGAACCAATCAATAGTCACATTGGTTTAGTTCTGTTTTAAAACTTTACTTCAGGAAAGGCATATGATTGCACTCATATGGCCAGGAAACAGTCCAGATCTCAACTAGACTGAAAGTGTATGATGGAAATGTTAAAATATTTCCATGGCAAGGCTCCATCTAAAAAATTGATCTGTCCGCTGCTATACAATACAGTTGAAACTTGATTCATAAAGAATATTGTTTTTCATTGGTGAAGTCCATGCCTTAAAGTATTCATGCTCCTATAGAAATCAGAGAAGGTGCAAAGAGATACTAAGTTGATTTTATCATTTTTTCCTCATTGTTAAATAATTGCATAATTTTCCCCCTACTTGGTCTGAGCAGAAAATGTTACAGAATTTCAAATATTACATTTTGTCGGTGTATGTTTTACGATGGCAGAATGTTCGGCTGTTAAACTTGCTTTGTAAGATCTTTAATTTTCTTTTTTTCAAATAAAACATCTGAATACCCATCCTCCAAGAGTAGTGATTCAATACTTTGTCAGGGATTTTAGAACAGCATAGGTCCAAAATCCTTTTCCGATTTTTTTCTTCTGTCTGTGTCTGTATTGCATCACTTCCTGTCTAGTAAAACATGGCAGGAAGTGTGGGTAAATCTCCAAAAACCTGACTAGAGTTATCGTCTTTACCTAAAACACATTTTTTGACAAACACTTTCTTTTATTTTAATTAGTAACATAAAGTATGTTTATAGTGTCTATATTTTTACATTCAGCTTTCTAGTGTGCATTTTTATTGCTGCAAGTGTTAAAAGAACTGTCTTTAAAATGAGCACCATTAATTGTTTAAACCTCCCTTTATTGGTGCTGGGCTCCAGGCCTTACACTTCATAGGATGATTCCTTGTAGGATGTAACAAGGGAACAGTGTGAGGAGCCCATGTGTGTGATCCTGTGAACTCAGTGTGGGGGAGAATCCATGGCATTTACAGTGAACTCTTCTTATTGAAGATATAGTAAGGGCAATTTGCTTGTTCCTCTTTGTTTTCACAGAGCGATTTTCAGAGGCTTATGAGTTCCACAGAGGAAACGTGTCGTAATTTGGCATTTGGTCTGGCCTTGCGCTCTATTCAGTGTAATCCCAGGTGAGTGAGAAGGATGTGTTTTCCTTTATCTAAAAGGTCGAGGTCAGGTGAGTAGGGGGGATGGTGCACCAATTGGAAACCCAGGGTGTTCAATAAAGCAGCCACAACGTTGGACGTGTGCACAGGTGCATTGTCCTGCAAAAAAAGGATCCATTTGGTCAACTTTCCACGATGTTTCGTCCTAATTGCCTCCTTTAGCTGTTCTAGGAGGTTAGCATAATACTGTCCGGTGATACTAGAGCCCTGAGGTAGGTAGTCCACCAACAGAATACCATCTCTGTTCCAGAAAACGGGCGCCATTCCTTTGACTGTTCCTTGGTTTCAGGATCATAGATGTGGAGCCCGGTTTCATCCTCAGTCACTAACCTAGCCAAAAAGTCCTTTGCAGCTTCAAAATGGGCCAAAACGGCATTGGATTCTCCAACTCATTCCTTCTTCTGATCACTGTTCAAACATTTCAGCACCCACTTGGATGAAAGCTTGTGCATGTCTAGGATGGTGGCGATAACTGCAACATGCTCCTGTGGATGTCAAATATCTGGGCTATCTTTTTGCGGATATTCGCCGGTCCTCAAAATTCAGCTCATGGACAGCATCACAGGTTGCCGGGTCAGTTGAGGTTGGGGGGTGCCCATTGCGGGGCTCATCTTCAACTGTGAAATGCCCAGTCTTGAAACAAGATATCCAGGTTTTGACAGTGCTGTAGGAAGGACACTCCTCCCCCAATGTTTGTGACATCTCAGTGTGAATGTGCCTTGCTGACTTTCCCTGGAGAAACAAAAACTTCATGACGGCCCATAACTCCAATGACATGAAACTTGCTTGTGCCTCTGCCATCACAGCTCACTAAAAGAAAAAACAAATTTAGGAATCGCAAAGACCTACTATTTGCAGTTACATACTAAGATATCTTTTCATCTAATTTTTCTATTTCATCTGGAAGGGAGCAAAGCCAGGAACTACAAGGCACCCCCTCGTAGTAGCTTTCATTCAGCATAACAAAATATGTCTTAAAATAAAAATATAGCTTACATTACCTTTAAGTCCCAAGTGGTTGGCAAATAAAGTCCTGCTGCCACAAGCGGCTACGCCATGCGAATGCCATAGTTAGTTTTTATTGTCTTGTTGTTTGTCCTTTAGAACTAGGAGCTGCCTCATGCTGTGGTTTCCAGGCTCCCTCCCAGACTGGGACAGGTCAGGTTAGTGGTCCCAGAAACCTAAGCTTTGTTCTCCTAGGCTCTCCCAGCCCACAGGTTGCACTCAGCCTCACCACCTGGCCTCAAGCTACCACTTCCCCCTGTCTCAAAGACAGCTGCACTTTTTTTATGGCCAGGTGCTTCAGGCTCATCCTAATTTCCTGACCTGGAAAAAGGCCTGGCCCCAACCCATTCCTTCAAGGACACTTCGGGCCTGGATCCCAAATATACTGCAATTCTGAAGCACAAAATTTAAATGCAAAGTTATTCAGGCCCAATATCCACTTTTACAGGAGAATTTGAAAAAGATGCACTGAAATCATCTCCAAAACTGGCTTTACAATTCTCACCATGTTACACTATATATATATATATATATATATATATATATATATATATATAATACACAGAGAGAGTTTTTATTGGAAGTGTATGTATCTTCTATTGCCTAATAGCCTGTATCTACATATAGGGTATGCAAACACATTTTGATTCATATTTGTGCTTTGAATTAGATTTTTTATCCATCAAAGTGGATAAACCGCTTCATCCTGTTGTTTGTCCACTAAGATTTATGGACTACATATGTGAGCATATATTTTGCAATTTTCACAGTCTACTGTATTAACTGATCTAATTGATATTTGAATTGTATTCAATGAATCACACAAACATGTAGAAGAGTTACATAAACAAATTGCTTAAACTTAGAGGAGGAGGGATTTCATACTGTTCTACATGTACTCAATCTTTTATGTGATGTGTCTCAGATGCATAGTTCTTAGTTGTAAGGCACGACTGAACATGCAAAACCTGACAAGCATCCTTATTTTGTTCCCTACACTGTGCATCTGTTTGTATAAATAAGTTTTGGCCTTTTATTGGGCAATGTAGACCCAGCTCTTTAGAATCCTTTAGATGAGAACAGTACAGTTGTTTCAAGCACATGGGAAATATTTTATCTGTAACTGATTGATGCTTTTGTCTTTTTCAGCATTGCTGCAGACTTCCTCCCTACTTTCATGTACTGCCGTGGCAGCAGAGACTCTGAAGTTGTTCAAACAGCACTGAATAACCTGGCTGGGTACATATTACTTTGTCAAGGTAAAATCTGCTTGTTAGACACCCCTCAGCTTTTCTCCATGTATGTTATTTCACACACAGAAATGAGTGCAAGAAATCCAGCTAAACATGGTGACAGCAGTCTTATTGCTGCCTGTCTTGATCTGTGCACTAACTCATGTAAGTGTTTGCAGCTTACACATATTGGGCTCTCATATGGGATAATCTACTGACCCTATCCATTGGTGATTATGTGGCCAGATTATAGGAAAAGGAAATACAGTAAATAGTCTTCAGATTATTATTTTTTATTAAAAGTAATTTTTTAATGCCACTATATAATATTTAGAGGTGATGATGACAACTCTACACATGGGGATCGCTGGCTCAATGAATCTTGGCACTGATTCATGTTAGTGTCAGCAATTTACACTTGGTAGGCAATAAAATGGGTTTGATCCCACCCATTGATAAAATCACATTACCTGAATTTTATGGTGCCACTTAGTGTACTAATACTCAGTTTGGTATACTGACATTCTTTTTTTTACATCAGCCAACATGATTCTGACTAAGGCCTAGGGTCTTCTAACCCAACCATAAGGCAAATGAAACGTAAAATGGCCTGTTTTTTGCTATACAAAAAATGAGAGCAGTCCTGAGAGACTTCACTACTTTACTACTTTACTGGGTAAATTCTAGTGTGTCTGGTCACATTGGGTATAATATTACATGCCCCGGGCCTAGATTGTTCACTTCTCTTGTTACGAATAAATATACCCCTGACACGCTGGGATATTTCAACCCATTCACAACTTTTCCAACTATTTTTTTTCGCCTCTTACATGGTTCCATATGTATATGCATTCCTGTAATACTGTTTTGTGACCCAACCATGTGCTCACTTCTCCTAATAATGCTGTAAGATTTGTTGTGCTTCTTTGTCTTATTACCTGGTTTTAAAATAATAAGAATTATTGAAAAAAAGCTTTAGTACACTCACACCTTAGTTGGACTCCTAATACAGTGAAGGAGGAGGATGGGAAAGTAGACATTTAAAATTCTTTCAAAATATTTTCAAAACAAATTTATTTATAGATATATTGATGTACTGGGGGTAAGGTGAAAACATCTTAAGGCTCAGCAGCATATATTGCCCACCAGTCTCTAACATTTTTGGTAATATTTTCACCAATCCTCCTTGCAAAATTCTAGCATAATCTTATGTTTTTTTATCTGCTGTATAAAAAGAAGGTTGAGCAGGAATGTTCTGTTTAAACAGGGGAATGTCTTCTTAAACTAAAATGAAAGGGTATTGCTCCTTCATTTTAAAGTGGAACTAAACCCCACTTTGCCTGCCAGTACAATCTTGATTGTCAGGACTGGGATGATGTTACTCCTGCGCAGGAGTTCATTTAGTTCCGGCAAGCCCAGGGGAAGCTTGGATTTCCAGGTAGGCTGTCATCCAAACCTTTTTTAATAACTCCATGGAGTTATCAGGCACATAGGCAGATATAATATTGCTAAAGAGACAATTTCTGTCCCTTTCTCCAATAATGACCAGCCTGATCAAACAATGGGACTTTAGTTCCACTTAAATGCATTAAATATTTTATTTCTACCTGCATTTTTTGTATTTTCAAATGTATTAGACTTTGCCCTCATTACAATCTTAACAGGCCATGTAATGTCTTCAGAAATGCTAGGCAAAGCAAAAATTAAAACATTTAGGTATGTTAAAAAGAGTTATGTCATTCCAGCCTGGTCAATCAATATGGATGTAGATTCTGAACCTGGAAGAGTTGGTGACAAATTCCAAACAGGGAGGTTAGTTTATTTTATTGCAGAGTGGACATTGCCTGTCTCTCTGCAATAAGCAACATGTTGGCACACATTTCCTTTACAGTATACTTCTGCATTAAACTGTGGAATTTTGCTGACCTATACTCCAAATTCATCACACATAGGAAAACAGCCATCAACATGAGCATTTGTTCTGTTTCCGTAATGTCTGATTTTATCTTTATTTTTGTTTCTGCATCTTCTTACAGAGCACGCCTCTGTACTTCTACACAGAGCTTTCCTGGTGGGAATGTATGGGCAGATGGACACCAGCCCTCAGATCTCAGAAGCTTTGAAGGTCCTTCACATGGATGCTATAGTCCGGGAGACTCGCGACTGAAATGAACTTTTTAACAGTTCAGACAAAAGACTTGTAGAGATGTTATCTTAGCTATTGTTATTGTTTTATAATAAAAACCGACCCTTGACTTAAATACATTTTATTTATTTTTTTGATCCGTGAATTGATATGGTGCTGACATTTTTCTCTGTTCTTTACCGAGTCCATATCCATGTCAAATAACCTATCAGTATGTTTTTGGTATGTACCTGGAGGAAACCCACAAAAATTGGGGGAGGACAAACAGCCTCAATGCAGAAAGTGTCCTCGAAGAGGCAAACTTTGGACCCTTGACGTTTCCATCTGAGCACAGCTGTAAAAGTAATCAGCTTGTCCGCAAACTAGACTGAAAACAATGGAAACATGAGAATTCCTTTGTATTTTTTTATAGTGGAATAAGGTGTTGACATAATAGAAAGTGAATGTTCCTTTAGACAATGCAACAAAAAAGATTTCCAACTGGGATCAAACAAAAAATGGACATATTCTCAAATGTGTACGTGAACTGCAGCAGTGTGTAAAGTCAGATTTGCATGTCCCTTTACATAGAGGGCTTTTTAGGCTTGTGATTTAGGTTGAGTTTACTCAGTTAAAGAATATATATCAAGAAATACAAACATAAGCTTTAACCATGCTCAGGAACAATTAGATAAAAATACTTAAAGAGTGATCATCGATTTATGTAAGTGAAATATTATTTTTGATGAATAGTCTTTGATTTATATATACATTTATTAATGCTCTTTAGATGGCATATACCCTATATGTTAAATATCTTGTTATACATCCTCACTTTCATATATATCTATATATATAATATATATATATATATATACATACATACACCCTTCCAATACCCGAACCCCAGTTTCATTTTAGTGGGCAGAGTTTATGGTCTGTTGATGCCATAGTGATGGGATTTTAGGGGATGCTTGTGCCTACATTTTTGGTTTCTTACACCTCCCTATTCCAGAGAAATTGGGGTATAAGTGTTAGAAGTGGGCAGTTATGTGTAACAGGGCAGCACATGAGGTTGATAGGTTGAGTTTTTTAGGCTCTGATGATGCTATAGTAATGAAATTTAGGATAGAGTAAGCCAAATGTGTCCCTTACGTGCATCTAGATTTTTGGTTCCGTACACCCTGCTGCTCTAGAAAAATTGGGGAAGCAGACAGGGTAGCATAATATAGTTATAGATTTGTGACCAGTAGGTATAAATTTATGCTCCTTGCTATGTAAGTGGTTCCAGGTGTCCCCAATTTGCATTTTCAGTTTAGGCCTTCTGGCCACCTTCATTTGAAACAGCAACCCCAATGTTTTCATGGGTTTATAAACTTGTGACCACTATATTTTGAAATCATTTAATGCTGGGGGGGCTTGGGGTAACTAATAGCTATGAGGGTCAATTTCAAGTCATTTCAACAAATAGTTTGGAAGATATCAAGGTGTGAATGCAGTGAGTTGTTGGCTGCAGAATATGACAAGCAGCCTTTACACAAATACAGCTATCACACTGTTCTGCTGATGATGCCATTACACACGCACACTCGGGCAGAGACATTTTACGCAGGCAGACTTTTTTTTTTAATAGAAATCCCAGGATGTGCTTTTAGATAGGGACAGGACTGCCAGTGTCCCACTCCTATCAAGGCTGAGCTGTGCTCCTCTGCCCACCTTTGTCCATAGTCATGTCACTTTTTTTTTCTTAATTTTTACTTGGTAATTCTGTGAATGACATACCACTGGTATGCCCCTTTTTTGTATTTCTGAAGCCAAGCCAGGCTGGACATCTAACAGGGGTGATGAGATTTGTGGTTCACACAAGGATTGTGTTCGCTTCTAGTTTATCTCACAGGAAGTATCATGGAAAATACATATTTGGCAAAATCAACAGGAATTGTAAAAAGTGACATGACTATGGACCCTGTAAAGCACTGCAAAAGATGTCAATGCTTTATTCCTAAGTAAAATAAACTAAACATGAATGCAGTTCCCCACATCAAAGAACCTCTGGACTGCAAAATATTAAGAATTTGGTCTTGAGCTTAGTAATGCCTTAAGATGTACATTCTGTTTAGTCAATTCTCTGTGAAAGCCTGTCCTAAAGATACTTATTCATTTTAGGCCCCTTATGCAACCCTTACTGTGGCATTATGATGCTATACTTACTTTTACCTTCTTTTTATATTGCTATTTTTCAATGTTTGATTGAAGCAAAATATCCTTACCTTAAAGAGTTCCTGACTGTCTTGCTCTCAGTCACTGTAGAAACCACATCAAGGTTTCCAGGCACTGGCCCAGCCGCTGTTGTGACTTCTTCACTACTGCAGAAAAGGGAAGAGACCCCAGGTTTGCAGGTAGTTCTAAATAGCGCTAATTTCTTCAGTTGTCTAGGCTTATTTACATATTTATGTTGCATCAGCATTAATGTAGCACACAGCAGCCTGCACTTTAATGCTATGTAGTGCATTTTATTTGTAACATAATAACTTGATTTATTAGGGCTGGCTTATATACTGCAGCCTACCAACTCCCTGTGTTCAAACCTTCATATCTCCTAAATTGTTGGTCATAATAACATGAAATTTTCAGGGTACAGGGTACATGTAAGTATGTGTATGAATGAGCCCTAACTGAATATTTTATTTGTGTTTGTGCCCTGAGTTTACTGTAATTCTCTGTTAAATCCAAACTGTAGGTATATAGTTAAAACTATAGCTGAATAACGATGGCATCCCAATATGACTAAATAGGAAATAATGTGTAATGATAATAGGGAGTTTATATTGGAAATAAATAATATACATTTAAAATTATTAATCCTTTATTTTTCACAAAAGGATAAAAGCAATATATAAAACTCCTCCAAATGTTTATACAAAGTCAGACAATTTGTTATTGTATTGTAATAGTACCCCAATAGAATTATGTGATTATCTGTGGAGGCCCACAATAATGTACATTATTAGAATCACATATATATTGAATCCATAAACCAATAAAATAGCCACTTACTTATACCATGTCTTAAAACGATTTACTACCAAAGCCCACGTGACAGCAACACCACAAATGGAGGAACTGTAAGGTTAGAAAGAGCATCTGCCTCTATGGAGAATCTTAACAAAGTTTTGCCTGCTTCTATACCCATTATTTCAGAAAAGCTGGTAAAATGGCGATAACTGCCAACACTAGATTAATAAAGATAAACAATATAATTTGCTATGATATAATATTGCATCAGTATATGTATTGCAATATTATTGCCTGTAACACAAAACAGCCATCCGAGGATAAACAGAGCAAAATTCCAATAAAACAAGTTCCTAAATAGCATCACTTTGGATTGATCAAATCCCATCTAGCAATGTGTGACAGCTCTCCCCCACCCTTAGGCCCACCATTTATGCCATCCCCCAAACAGGGTTTCCGGGCCCGCAACTGACCTCGCACCCTGCTCGAAGGATTTTGGAAAGATGATGTCAGACCCCTGAGACTGAGAGCTCCGGTACAATGTAGATGTACGGTAGACAGAAGAAACTAACGTATTGTCCATGTGTTTATAGGTGTTAATATCTAGAAAGGAAAATTGTACAAAATCAAATTCTGCAGTATTAGTTGTATTGTTTGTGTTGTATTTCTTGCAGGAAATACAATAATGTATCTGTGCCTGTCCAGATCATAAAAAACTTCATCTAGGTATCTTCTCCATATTAAGATATGGCTAAGGTACATAATTAAGGATTGAGAACAGGTCTCTCTCTCACCCCCATAAGTATAAATTGGCATTGGTAGGAGCACAGCTTGCACCCATGGCTACTCCCTATACTTGCATATGGCCATAGGGTCTGATCTCTCTCAAATAAAATTCACCTTCTGGTGTAGGAGGGGTAGAATTATTTCACAGTGCAAGGTGATTTGCATAGTATAGTACTGGTTCAGAATATTATTTATCTTGTTTTCTTGTTTTAAACCTAGGTGCATCTTTTAGTGCTAAAAATACGGTAATTTAGGAGCTATAACGCTAGAATCTGAGTGAGTAGAGGACTGTGAATAACCATCGTAACCTTCCCTTTCTCCTGAATTGTCTGTGTCTGCAAGTGCAGAAGATTTAGTCCAATATTAACATAATGCTTAAAGGGGCTGGGGAGATTTATGACTTTCCTTGATTGGCATTATTATATAGGCACAGGAAGGTATGTATCAAACATTGCTTTCCTTATCTTGAATAAATGGTAGTGATCTTATGTTTTTTTCCCATTAAGTAATTTTGCAAATAATGAGATGAATATTAGAAACAAACTAGTCAAACATTTCCCCTTGTTCTGATGTGCAAAAATGGCCACTCCTTAGACCAAGAAAAACAAGCGAGCTTCTGTTTCCATATAAAACATAAGTATTCATGCAGTCTTGAATATGTACTGTGATGTAATTAGTATATTAATGTCAAGCCAAAATTATTTTTGAGTTTTAGAAAGGGTGAGGATGCATTAAAACTCCAGTCGAGTTTTTACCGGTATCTGTGGCTCCTCTAGAATTTCCTCTGGAACGAGGATTCAAACCATGCTCTATTTAGTAGACAAATGTATATAAAAACAAAAAAAAGAATTTTAAATGTTGTATAGTAGCAGCATATTTATGTTTTGGTAACATCAGCATTATTGCTCTGTAATCTGTGTTTAATACAAACTTCAGGTAAGTAGTAAGCGATATCTGTGAACTGCTTTACCTGCCAAAGTATATGTAATTGTTTTAACACTGAGACCGTGGATATAGAGAGCTCACCACTGTATTTTCACCTGCCCCATCTTTGATTGGATAATAAAGAATCAGCTCACTGATGAGATCCCCCTCTTATGCATAATCTCTCTGTGTTGTATTGACAGCAGTGTGTAATGCACAGTAAAGCAAGTCTTCCACCTGCAGAATGTTGAGAAGTTCAAATCTCACAACAAGATAATCGCGTACTGCTTTGTCTTTTTATGATATTTGGTAAAAAATGTAATGTCAATTTCTACATTGTACTCAACATTTATATATTAGTTAATAATATATTTTAAATCATTTGTTAATTTTTTTTACAGTCAAATCAGTTTGCAAATTAGGAATTGCAAAGTTTTGCTGTATGAATTATTTTATATTATTTGTATAAAGTATGGTTTTATTGTTAACTTATCTCTACAGCACCGAAGCAGCTTGTGCCAACCCATATTCCTGTCTACTCATTGATTGGCTGGACTTGTTAGATCCAAAAGTTATTAGTACCTGTCCAGGCCTTCAGCAGAAATTGTTATTCTCATGGAACAAGGTATTTGGTCCTTTCACAACTGACATTGACTGTTGGGTACATACAGTGAACCCATGAATGCTACATTGTAAAAATGTTCTTTTAGAGAAAAGAAATCTGATAAAAAAAAAAAACCGAAACATTTTTTCTCTATACATTTACTGGGAGTCATAGCAAGCCTCTGGGTATTACATTTCCTTTTGGTATACACTAAGCACAAAATTATTCATTGGAAATCTACTTCCTATTCTGTGAAGTAGATTCTTTTTTTCTTGCTACCAGGTGTGAAATCAGGTGACGTAGTCTGCTTTAAATGGGGGGAAAAAATCCCTTTATATGCATGCCCGAGATGGGGACTTCAGTGCAGGCTGGGACTTAATTAACTCCTGCGTGTGTGCACAGGGGTTACACCATCCTGGCCTGGCAAATCAAAATGGCTTAAAGCAGAACTTTCCTTAAAATAAAAAAATCACACTTACCCCCGATACTTCCAGTGCTGTTATCGGTTCAGTCCTGTGCTGTCCTTGAATCCTTCTTTGTCCCAGGGCAGAATAAGCGACGGGCTTTGCCATCTTCTTCCCTCCTCTGGCTAACAGGTCCTCTTCAAGTTAATTAGTTAAACACATAAATCGACTTGATATGTGATGTCATTGATAATTCCAGCTGTTGGTATTTATTTCTACTGCTCACATTGGTTTTTTATGTGATTTAATATCTGCCTTTTGATTTTTTAATGTGTTAATATCTACATTTCCTGTTGAAAATACCCTCTTCTGCTTGTCTGCATACCAATTAAAAATGGCTATGCAGTTTTTTTTGTAGGAAACATCTTCTATATCACTTCAGGATTATGCGGCTCCCTGTGTCGATGAAGTTTGGTAGCACTGCTCTGTAGTAAATCCCTTCACCCCTTCCCCAGAAGCTTCATAATATAATATAAAGGAAGACATGCTCCAACAATAGTCATACATCCCATCTATCCTTATAACGTCCTTCCATGACTTTCAAATCTTGGTGGAATCGTTCACCTTGCTCATCACTGGCTGCATCAAGGTTTTCCGGGAAGTTAGAAAGATGGCTATGCAGAAAATGCACCTTGATTCTCATATTGCAACCAAGCATTTTATCATAGAGTTTCTGGACAATTGTCCAAGAGTTTCTGGACAATTTCTGTGTAATTATTTGCTCGTGTGTTTCCAAGAAAGTCCTTGACAAAGGCTTTGAATGATAACCAAGCATTCTTTTCGACTTCTGACATTGTCCTGATGAAATGTTCATTTTTGATGAGCTGCCTAATCTGTGAACCATCAAACACACCGGCCTTTATTTTATCAAATGACAGGCTGGGAAATGCCAAAATGACAGCTGATCGCATAGTATTCTGCTCAGGCGGGTCACCTTTTCTTTTTTTGCCCGGGGTTGGGTAGAAACTGTGACATTTTGTTGTTCCATCACTGGCACAATGCCTGGGGTGTGACAGAACAAATGCGGGTTGGATGGGTCCTGTCCAGCAGCCCCAACATGGTCTCCCTATCATCATCTTCCTCCTCCTCTTGAAACTCCTGTTGCTGGCCAGTGTCCCTTCTTGCTCCTCCCGATGCTGGCTGTGCCCTAGGGAGTGTAATGTCACCATCATTCTCCCCCATTTCTTCCCCTCCTCTTCGATACCCACTTTCCATCAGGCATTGGTGAGTGTCATGGAGAGCTGGGTGTAGTGCATCATCCATGCAACTCAGAAGTGTGTAATACAATTTAAGTGAATAGAGTACTGACAGGCAGCAGCAAGAGGAGGCGGTGGACCCTGAGACGGAGCGTGGACCGCATTGGTAACTGGCATCTAGACCTGGGTGTAGTCCATCGTCAATGCCACCCAGAAGTGTGTAATACAAATATCTGAAATCTTCCATCCCAACTTTCCATCAGGCCACACAGAGTATTATCAAGCAGAAAGATGATGGGTATGATATCGTTCCAGTCTGACTGCTCCCGACTCACAACGTTTGTGGCCTGCTCAAAGGGGGCCAGTGCCTTGCACAGCGTCTCCATCTGCAGCCACTGGTCACTGGTAAAAAAGGTTAGTTGTGTGGTTGTACCAAGGGCCCCGCTGCCTCTATGCACCACCCTGACCAAGTAATGGCGGATGGCTAGCTTTTGCTCACACAGACGCTGGAGCATGTGCAGGGTGGAGCTCCATCTAGTTACAGTGTCACAAATGAGTCTATGCAGTGGCAGCCTCTGTTGGCGCTGAATCTTGCTAAGCGCCGCAGTGGCAGTTCGGGATCGTCGTAGATGGCTGCAGATGGAGCCAGCCTGTCTCAATAAGTACTGCAGTCCTGGGTACGTGCGGAGGAACTTCTGCTCCACCTGGTTTAGTACGTGCGCAATGCAGGGCTCGTGTGCTTTGTTGCCCATGCGCAGCGCAGCCACAAGGGTTGCCCCGTTGTCGCACACTACGTTGCCTGTTGTGAGCCGGGAGGGCGTCAACCATGCCTTAACCTCTCTGTACAAAGCGGACAAGAGTTCTCTGGCGGTGTGACTTTTCTCCCCCAAGGACACCAGTTTCAGCACTGCCTGGCAACGTTAGAGGGAGCAATAGTGGTGTGCCCGCCTAACCACAGTGTCTGTTGGCCTTTCAGGAGGAATGTCGAAAAGACAGGGGTTGGCGGTAGAAGGAATGAAGAAGGAGGAGGAGGGAGAGGACTGAGGTGGCCCATGCTTTTCCACCACACCCCTCGGGGGGTACCAGGTGCTGCAATGCCTCTTGCAGACTGACGCCCATTGAGCTATGCAAGGCCACCCAGTGAGCGGTGGAGGACAGGTAGCATCCCACTCCTTGCCTGGTTGTCCAGCTGTCCATGGTGACACAGATTTTGCTCAACACTGAGAATGCCAATGCCCGGAAGAGGTTACCCATTGCTTGTGCATGTAAACTGGGTACAGCTGTGCGGGAGAAGTAATGCCTGCTTAGTATATTCCACCACCGCTTGGCACAGGCCATCAGGTCACAGAAGGGAGTCCAAAATGCTGTACCGCAGCATATATTTATAAGGATTATTTTGTATTGGATTCAATACAGCTATTTTGTATTGAAGCTAATACAAAACTATTTGAATTTCCCGCCTCCTGCACGCACCAACGCATGCACTGACGTCACCAGGGAAACCCCTGGGGAACGTCACTGCACTCGCCGGCTGAAGATCGGAAGACGAGGACGCAGCCGGAGGACGGGCATGGACGAGCAGGACCCTGGAGGACACCAATGGGACCAGGTAAGTGAGGGTTTTTAATGTTTTTAGCTACCCCGAGTGTGGCTCAGGGGTTACCACTTTTTGCATGTTTTTTTAACCCCAAGCCACACTTAGGAATACTGCCAAGTGAGTTAAGAGAGATCCTTTATAAATGTTTACCACATGACACCATTCATCTCATTCCCACACCTTCTCCAAATCTTTTTCCCATGCTTGCAAATAAAAAACAATAGATATTGGAGTGAAATTTTCCAAAAACACCAAAGATATCTGTCCCTTAACTTCCTCTCTAGAATTGCAAGCATTTTCAAAGGTGGTCAATCTGTACGGTGGTGGGCTTTATGCCATCTTAGACTGAACTAATGTTTTATTCGCATATGTCGATTGAATTCTGATACCGGACATTCCTCATTACTAATCAATTCTGGATTTTGCCACAAGGGAGTAAGAGGAGAGTAGACAGAAAATATATCTGGATTATACCTAATTCTTTTTCATGACGAAGAGGAGCAAACAATTTTGGGTTGAAGGCTTTTTGGAATCCATAATAATTTCTCAATTGCCACTGGAAAACAATACAATGCCTCAATTTTGACCCATTGGGGTCTCTCCTTAACTCTTGTAATTAATGAGCAACTAAGTTAGCTGTGCTGCTATTGTTTGAAATTAGTTACATTCAGACCACCCTTTGATTCAGGGGCCAACAAAGCTGAGCATTGTATTCTTTTTTTCCTAATTGCCCAAATAAATAAAATCTTAGGTTGCTAAATTTCTATGTATTTTTTGGGCATATGTATATGAAAATTATGAAATAAATATAATACTCATAGTAATATGTTCATTTTAACTGTAACTATTCTCCCTAACCAAGAAAGTGTGGAGAAAGACCATATTCTTAGGCCTGCAAAAGTTTCATTATATAGGGGATATAATTTTCTTGATATAACACTTCAGTTTAACGGAATACCTAAATATTTTAACAATTTTTCTCCCTATTCTTTGCCTGTTTAATTGTATGCACTGTTTCTAATCCTAAACGGCAACTGATTTAGAACTATTTACCTTCAGAGATAAGAAGGCAAAGATGTCCATTACCATAAACAAATTATGGAAGGGATATACTACAGACAATACCCTGTATGTTTAGGTTGTTTCTAATATGTAGTGC
This sequence comes from Pyxicephalus adspersus, assembly GCF_032062135.1. NCBI lineage: Eukaryota > Metazoa > Chordata > Amphibia > Anura > Pyxicephalidae > Pyxicephalus > Pyxicephalus adspersus. The sequence continues at coordinate 19,208,760 of NC_092864.1, read as the reverse complement.
TAACGGTTCAATTGCGATTGTAAATACCAGCAGTGATAACGGGCAGCCCTGCCTAGTGCCTCTCTGTATAGGAAATGTTTCAGATAAGTAATTATTTTTTGAGACCTGGGCCACTGATCCTACAATGCCCATTGCATTTTCATAAAATTCACCCCAAAACCCCATCCTTTCCAATACATCACATGTTAAAAACATCACATGATCTAACCAGTTAGAGTTAAAAGAAATTAGATCTATACTTTTCTGGTACAGCCTGAGGTTTGTTTGTTCCTAATAAATCCTGCCTGGTCCATGATGGATTTTTACTCAAAGAAACTTTTTAAGGCGAGTTGAAAGGATTTTAGATTGGGCGATAATTAGTAATTGCAGTTTGTGCAAAATTTTAATCAAAATACAAATGTGGTTTATCTCCTAAATAAAGTAAATAAAATTCTAAAAGTGGGGCTATTTATATCTAATTTTTTGTAGTACATGTTAGGAAACCCATCTGGGCCTGGGGCACTGATTAATTTCAGTGATTTCAGTGCTGTGAAAACTTTTTCAGTTGTGATTTGCCTATCTAATAAGTCCCTGTGCGTAACAATTGTGGTACAGTAATGCCCTCATAAGTGACTGTAGAACTCCCTGAATTCCTTCAAAATGAGAAATGTGTGACTTTTCCTGATTCCAACTTAATTTTAATTAATGTATGATATTTGGGCTTTTGGTTAAGTTTATTTACTAACAGTGTACATAGTCTATCTTTCCATGTAAAGAACTTATTTGTTCACCATCTTATTGATTTTTCTGTGATAGTGGTTAATAAATTTATCTTGGTTTGTACAGTTTTTATTTGTGATCTTAATCCTAAATGTGGATACATTTTATGCCTCACTAAAACATTATTACTAATATATGCTTTCATTTTATTCTCAATTTCCTCTTTTTTAACCTTGTGGAAATTTAAAAAAAAATCACCCTAGTGGGTCTTATGTACCCCCCAATTTATATACAGTGACATTTCACCCGCCTTGTTTATAAGAAAAAAATTATCAAACACCTGCTCAATCTCCTTTAAGCATACCTAAACTCAATGTTTTAACTTTGCATAAAAGAATAGACAACCCTTTTTAGTAAAGTAAAAATCATTTTTTTTTTTTTTTTTTTTTTAAGTGCAACACCCTTTAAAAAAAAAAAAAAGAAAAAAAAAAGGTCAAGCACTGCCCCATCCTGTCTTGATCACCACAGCAATCAAGACTGATTGTGAGCGCAGATCGTCCCAAAATACCTACGTATTGCATCCCAGGAGGCTCTTGGTTGCTCCTTCCGATAATGGGCATGCGCAGGATGGGCATTTTCCTTCACTAAAGAGAAAGAGATGCTGATCTCATGCATGCACAGTGGGATCGGCTCACTTTTTTTTCCTCCATTACAGTGGGGAATGTCCTGTGCGGTGCCAGATTGGTAATGTAGCAAGAAAAAGAAAAAAGAAGACTGAAGATGGCAGTGCCTGGTACTTCCTCTGTGCTGGGATGAAGAAAAAATCCAGGGTAGCGTGGGCCTGGATCGAGGAAAGGTCTAGAACAATCAAGGGATCTGCGGGAATAAATATGTGACTTTTTTTTAGTTTTCGTTTTAGTTCTGCTTTAACAACTGCATCATTAGTCACAATCAATAATGGTCTTCCTCCCCACCTCCTTAGCTTTAACCATTACCCGATCACGGTCTGACTATGTAGTTGATGAAATGTTAGGTTTATCGATTAGGGGAAGAAGAAGCCACAAATGATCTATTCTTGAGTATTGTTTGTGTAACACATATAGTCATTATTACCCCGGTAAACTCCCTCTAAACATCTACAAAATGAAATTCTCTTAATAACAAAGTGAATTTGTGACTTTGTCTTGGAGGATAGGGATATCAGGAGATTTTAGATTTATCTAAAACCTGAACCAGAGCTAGATTAAGGTCTCCCAACAAAAACAACTCTCCTTGTATTTTAGGAAGAATTTTTAATATTAAATCTTGAAAAAACTTTGATTGTCCTATTGTTGGAGTGTAAACTAGCAAAGATAACAATTTGCCTTCAATTCTTCCTACCACTAACAGATATCTACCTTCCTCATCTCTTACTACTCCTATCACTTGAAATGTAATATGTTTAGCAATACATAAAGCAAATCCTCAAGGTTTTTTTTGGACATTGGAAAAATGGGTAAATTTTATGAAAATAAGATGGAAAAGCACTTAATAAAATGAGATTTCTTTAAAGCAATAATATTTTCTTTTAAGGAGTTGTAGAATTGAAATGTTTTTTACACTTGATAAGGGATCTCCTGATATCGTCCTGCTCAAAGACCCAATCCAAAGACCAAAGACCTCAAAGACAAGCCAAAGACCTCTCAATTACCCAATCCAAGTTTCTGTAACTTATTATTTTCCAATTTCCGTACAGCCTTAACAAATCCACTAACAGTTCAGAGGCAAAAAAAGACAAAAGAAGAAATGTTACAACAAAAAAATGATAAATCATGTTTGTATCCTCTAAGTGATTAAAACCCCATCTCTTTACCGCAAAGAGCAACCCAAAGGGTCCATAGGCGATATCACCTGTGGGAGTCTCACAAAGGCAAACATGGTAATGTTGCCTTAGCAAGAGTGCCCTTTTGGAGGGGCATGTATACTTCTTCCACCCTAAAATCACAAACAAATAACACCTGATGCATTTAACATATTTCTAAATCAACAGAGCATGTTATTCATACAGCTTTAGGATATCACATTTAACCTCGTTAACAATAAAATGTTTGTCATTTAGGTATCATCACAAACTATCTAATATTCTTGCCTACTTTATTGGGCCTAATCAATAATGGATATAAAGAACCTCCAGCGGCATCTGCTGGTTGATCTGTAGATGACGATTTACTCTGAAAACAGCTTTCCCCCCATCAAATAGTGTTCTTATAGTTGCAATCTGAGAGGTGTTATGATTCACTTTTGCAATGATCTCATAAAAAGTTCATTCTATTAAGTCCAGCTGTATACCCTGTCCTTGAAGATCTCTCCTTAGCTCATTTGTAATAGTGCTTGTAGTTTTATCTAGCTCAGTTTGTAACATTATTGTAAAACCTAAATGTTATGGAATGCTCAAGCATAGTCCAATTACCATCACTATGTTCCTCCGCTATGAAGCCTTGCACAATATTACCAGGAGAGAGACTGATAGAGCTCTGGGTCATTTGAAGAGGTTGACTTCCTCCTTCCAAATCGACTTTTTTATTTCTCTCAAATCACTCTGGCACTTTAGACTCATTGGTCTCGTCGGTCAGAGGACGTGATAATACCTTGGGGGTTCCCCTTTCTTTCTTTCCACCCTTAGCCCTTCATCTTTATTGATTCCTGGTGAGAGTACCCCCATGGTTAAAGACTCACATGTCCCCGTGATATGCGTTGCCTGGGACCGCAGGTCCCACTCGTCGAATGTTTGTTTCCCGGCTCACTGGTAGACCCGGTCTCCAGCACCAGCAACGTTCCTGGCAGGCCCTGTAGTCAGTGCACACATGCATGCATTTTACAGGAATTGTTCATTCACTTCATGTCCAGTATGGTGATACCTTCTTTGTTTTTTTTCCAGTTCTTTGTCTGGTATAATACTGGATAATCTTAGAAGCAAACTAATACTTGCTGTATATGCCCATTAAAAAGTGTTGACAAGGACCCTAGATTCTAGAGGGAGAAGTAATAATGTCTTATAAGAATGAATTAGTCATTTCACAGAGATGGGCACTACAACGCAAAGACTATCATGAAATAGTAACATTCCTTATTTTGACCAAATGCACCTATAAGAAAAAAATCATTTTTGGGTAAACTTGGTTTATAATGGCCGACTTTGTTATGTAAATTGTAGATTTCCTTTTAAGAGAGTGTATGTTGAATACATCGTTTGTGCCGAAAAACCCTGCTTAAATCTCTGTCTTTGTTGTTTTTTGATCTATTGAATGATGAGGGTAGGCACGTTATTGCTCTATTTACACTCACTGTGATATACCACCACCATTGCCACATCTCCACTCAACACATTATTAGGCAACGTGGTGTCAGTTACTGTATAAAATCCTCACTGTGAGTTAATCACAAACAAAGCAAGAAAAAAAAACTTCCATGGAGCCTAGACACTCATTAACTTTTGGAGCAAGCTGTGCTTTGATATGCAAAAAGAATCAACTGCAGGATCTGTCTTGGTCATTAAAGAGTTACAAGATGTTGTAAAACAGCAAAAGATTTTTTCTGCAAGTCATGCAAACCTCTCCCCCATCAAGCCTCCGTCCTGCATACGAGCAAGCAGGGAAACCCCCTTCGTTTCTAGGATTCGTCCGTATCTCGGATGTCCTTAACTCTGGGACTAGCTGTATAGGCATTTAAATTGGATCAGAAAAATTAAGGGTCCAAACTGTGCTTTTGTTTTCAAAGATCTGCAACTATTGCAAAAGCTAGGGTTGCTATAAATCAAACAAAAAAGCTAGGTCAGCGTCCAAGTACATATAGAGAATAAAAAAAAAAATGTAAACTTGGACAAAAAGTTCATCACTAAATACATTGCACCAAATAACAATATGCCATATCCCAATTGTAGACAAAATTAATATGTGCAGAAAGACCGGACTTTAAAGGCATATATAATAAAAGGGTATTAAAACATTTTTATTGATACATCATATTAAAAGCAAAGTAGAAAAAAATTGTTGCGCAGTGTCCTACAAAACACAGCACTGTGATCCTATATTTCAATTTACAGACTCGCATAAAGATTTTGTAAGAATATCATCATATATAACTTAGTTGGAAAGCTAGTAACAAGTCTCACAAACAAGGCCAGTATAACATCGACGCGTTTCGCGGTGTAGCACTGCTTCTTCAGGATGAAGCTTATTGAGAGCCCTGAAATTCAGCAAACATAATAATGTACAGCATGAACATCTTGTAAAGTTTATTCATAATGAAATTTATAATCACATACTTACACAGATAATACTCACTAGTAAATATAATGATAACAAATAAAACCAAAAGTAAAGTATCACTTTCTAAACCCCAAAGCAGGTTCATACAGGAAAGGAACACAGATGGACAGTGATCACCAACAGACAGACGGCAGTAATCCCAAAACCAGAACCTATTGGACATTATACAATTAGTTGCTAAGATTTAACAGTATACTAACAGTAAGAGTTGACAGTATATAAGAATACCCACACACACCATTGTGGAATAATAGAGCATTTCCATCTGTTCCCAGTTCCATAGAGACTACTTTACAAGCAGAGGAGATATTACTGAAATAAGTAAATAAGCTTACCTTAATTATTGGAAAAGCGCCTATATATAACCACCCAAATATGCTATGTATGGAAAGATCCAGAGCTCAGCTACCTGCAATGATCAGTGACTCCCCTCTGCTCCTTAAATACCTGTGTCAGTTGAAATTGGAATGCCTCCCCTTCCCCTTTCACCCCTTGCTTGCTTTAGTGTATAGTCAGCTTATGGATTTAACCTGAACTTCCTAAACTTTAAGAACAACACACCATCCAGATAGTTTTATCAAAACACATTCATAAGCAACTGAACATTTTGCATACTTCTATTGTTTCCAGTAAGCAATATAACATTATTATGTAGCAGCTTTGTCATAGATACTGGCTTGTTTATGTTTTTATTTCTAAAACCATCCCGTGATAGACTGCCATGAAAGCAAATTCAGTAAAATTAGCTTTCTCATCATTGCCCACAGGCAACAAATTTCCTCTGATGATCCAAAACCTTAAGATATCAGCAGTGGTCTCTATTTATTAAAAAAAAAAGTATAGAAAGAACCAAATATAATTAAAGAAATCCTGTGAGAGACATGAAAAGTCACATCTCAGATCTGGCTCCTGACAGCTTTTTTCTGTTTCTTATACATCTCAGTTACAGCTGTGGTAATTTTGTTTTGTGTCCATGGCAGAGCCTTGCTTGCAATCCGATCAGTTCTTGGAAGCCCAAGCATTGCCCGGGGCCTAGAACAACATGCAGAGCTGGCGACTGAGCCCCTTCTCTCGGGGTCTATGGCGATCTGTCATCGCACTTCATTTTCTCTGCAAAATGAATTGCTTGATTGAAAGACAATGTTTTATCCCAGCCTCTTGATTGTGTCATGCTGACCCAGCTTCCCTGCAGACTGTGATGGATTTAAGTGGGTGTCTGTTATACTTCTTTCCTTTATTTCCAGATATCCTGCAGACCCTGAGCGACATAGATGAAATGTCTGTGCGGAGGCCTGAAATCCTCGCTTTCTTTGCTGTGAGTATGCCAAGCCTTTACATCTGTGAAATGTGATCAACTGCTTCCTAGTTTTATACGATGAAACTGCTCCTCAAGTTTTATAAACTTTGTCCTAAAAAGTTTAGTGCCTTCACCGGTCAGTATAACTGGACAGTTTTCTCAAAGTTGTTAAAGGGATTTTCGACTTGATATGTTAAAGCTGATTGCTATTTGAACCAATCTAGCTTTGATGCCTATCATATCATATAGCTTTTTACCTTCCTGTCAACTTTTTACAATTCTGGACACCTAGCAACTCATGCTCAGCAATCCCAGCTTTCCTTGCATGAATCGTTTGTAGGAGGAAGAAGAGAAGCAAGATGGTGGCGCCCTGCAATGTAACATAGATAAGCAGTCACATGGGGTTAGTTCTGCTTTAAACTTTTTCTTCAGGAAAGGCATATCTTTGCAATTAAAATGGCCGGAAACAGTCCAGATCTCAATCAGACTGAAAATGTATGAAATATTAAAATATTTCCCTGGCAAGGCTCCATCTAAAAAGCTGCTATACAATACAGTTGAAACCTGACTAATAAAGAATATTGTTTTTCATTAGTGATGTCCATGCCTTAAGGTTTTCATGCTCTGAAAAAAAACAGAGAAGGTGCAAAGAGATACTAAGTTGATTCTATCTTTTTTTTCCCTCATTTGTAAATAATATCATAATTTTCCCCCTACTTGGTCTGAGCAGAAAATGTTCATTAATTACAATTATTTAATTTTGCGGGTGTATGTTTTACAATACCAGAATGTTCAGCTGTTAAAATTGTTTTGTAATATATCGTTCCACTAACCCGACTCTCTCCTCCACAATCTATTATGAATGTTGCAGCCATCCTTTCCACCACTCCTCCTCTGCTGCATCTCTTAGTAGTTCTCTTCATTGGCTTCCATTTCACCTTAGAATCAAATTCAAGCTCCTCTGCTTTGCCTTCAAATCCCTCCACAGTTCTTGTCCCACTTACGTTTCTGATTTGATAGAAAAATACTTCCCTAGCCGCTCTCTTCACTCCTCCAATGACATACTAATGACGTCCAAACTCGTAACCTCATCACACGCATGGCTCTAAGACATCTAGTGCTGCCCCTACTCTCTAGAATGGTCTTCCTCGTCCCATTCAGCTTGCTCCTACTTTCTGTTCCTTTAAAAGAGCCCCTAAAACCCATCTTTTCAAACTTTCCTACATGTCTTCTTCTGTCACTTAAAATCGTCACTATTTACCCACCATTCTCCTAGATTGTAAGCTCTTCTGGGCAGGGTCCTCTTCTTGTGTATATAACGCGCTGTGTCTATCTGCCATTTGCAACTCCTATTTAATGTACAGTGCTGAGTAATATGTTGGCACTATATAAATACTGTTTATTAACCACCTGGCCGGTAAACCCGACCTTGGTACGGGGTAATAACACTTGCAAAAAGCGTTAAACCCGTACTTTTTTCAGGTAGTTAACAAACGTTGTATTGTAATCCGATTGTCATACATTGTATGACAATTGGATTACAATTGTAAGAATATACTCACCCGGTCCCCGCAGCTCCTCCGGACACGTCCTCTCTCTTGCTTCTTCTCCCGGCGAGTGCAGTGACGATCTCCGGGGTGGATTTTATTGATGAATCAGGGGCATAGTAAGGGCAACTTGCTTGTTCCTCTTTGTTTTCACAGAGCGATTTTCAGAGGCTTATGAGTTCCACAGAGGAATCGTGTCATAATTTGGCCTTTGTTTTGGACCTGTCTTATTTGGAATAGTATGTATCTTATATTGCTTATTAGTCAGTATATCCTACCTGTCGGAACATTCAAACAAACACTTTTTTGTGTTCTGTTTATTTTTGTGCCTTGAATTAGATATTAATAGATCTAATCAATATTTAGAATGGTATTCAATCAAATGGAGATCGTAAAACCTCACACAAACATATACATAAGTCAGCCCTTCCGATAATTTTCCCCTGATTAAAGTCATTGGAATTCTGCCCTTTTTTGTTCTTAAACAAAATACAACTTGTGTGCTTTCAGTTGATAAATACCAACTCGTCTGATCAAACCACAATAGATCAGATCCCAAAGAAAATTGTTTTTTGCCATCAGTTGGCTTCTGATTACCCTTTGAATTTATGCTTCATGGGCAGAGTTACTTTAACAAGTTGCTTATAAAGGAGGTGGGGCATTCACACTGTTCTACATGTACTCAATCTTTTATGTGGTGCGTCTCACATGCATGGTTCTTAGTTGTAAGGCACGACTAAACATATAAAACCTGACAAGCATCCTTAACTTGTTAGCTACCGTGTTTCCCCGATTTTAAGACATCCCCATTAAATAAGCCACCCCCGATTTTTGAAAAAATAATTAAAATAAGACCCTCACCC